>NC_050479.2:300000-482559 GCF_012460135.2 Molothrus ater | reverse complement strand
CACACTTTTTCCCATCAAAAGCCAAGGTGAAAACAAGTTTGGATGACAAATTCCACGTGAGCTGGACTGCACGGCAGGACTGGGACTGGACAAGCTCTAAGGCCCCTTTGACCCAAAGCATTCCCTGGTTCTGTGACTAGGAAAGAACAGCCTGGTCCAGGAGTCCCTGCAGGAGGAGGCAGGCCCCTCTCTGAGCTCCAGAGGCTGCTGGCAGCTTTGCCAGTCCCTCAGGAAGGGGCTGACTCCGGTGTGAGGCACCAAAACAGGCATTTCCTGAAATCTGAAGGAATAGAACTGTGCAGGAAGAGCTGAGTGCTCCAGCTGGATGGACAATGGGAACCTACCTCTCCTGCAGGTCATGGAGAGACTGCTCAGCCCTGTGGAGACCCTCCAGGTCCTTCATCATCTTCTTCATGTGCTCCTTGGAGTAGCGGTTCTGGATGTAGGCGAACCAGCAGCCGCCCACGCCGATGACGATGGACACCACCAGCATGAAGTCCTTGAGGTGGTTGTGTCGAGTCACTGCAAGAGACCAGAGACACTGCTGGGGCCAAAGGACCACGGGGAGAGCTCCAAAGGGCTCTGCTGCACCACAGTGGGACAGGAGAACTCAGGGCAGTCGTACAAGGAACTGTGGCAGAGGATTCACCGAGGGGACAGTTGAGCTGTGTCAGTATTTCAGGAGGAAAACAGAAGCTTGACAACATTTATTCCATTTGGAGACAGCAACAACAACACAAAAGATGAAATTGCAAATCTTCCAGCCATTTTCCTGACAATAAGTGGTACAGGGGAAACTGCACAGAGGAACCCCCTCCAGAATGGCTGTGATCTCACAGGGCAGCAAAGGTAACTAAGAACAAAATAAGCACTTGGAACAAAATAAACACTGCTGAGATCACAGAGCTGGGGCAGCTCAAGAGTCCAACTGTCAAGCTGCCAAGCTTTCCATCAGAACCACAACTCAGTGTGGAAATTCCCTTTTTCTACAGTTAATTCAAAAAAAGGTGTTGATGCATGTGAGAGGATGAAAGTAATTAAGTGGGGGCTCAAGTGCTAAACAAAGCCCGAAAAGATGAGTCAAGCAGATTTTTTCCCTGTAACTCAACCAAGTGTGTGCTGGAAAAGCCACAATGAAAGAGCAGCTCAGTCCAGTGAGCTGGGACTTAATGACCAGTATCCACTGGTTTTGAACAAACAACAGGCAATTCACACCAGATCCAGGGGGAAAATACCTGTACTGAGGGGGGCAGGCCCTGGCACAGGGCGCCCAGAGAAGCTGTGGCTGTGGAGGTGTCCCTGCCGTGGCAGCGGTGGGTTAGACAGGAGCTGAAGCCCCTCCCCAGCTAAACCACATCTGTCACACTGGTAGAGCTGGGGGGACAGGAGGGGACCTGGGAGGTGGAAACCTGAATTGGGAAGGCAGAGCACAGCACAGCCTGAGCTGGACGGACACGTGGGGACACGGCTGCTGCTCCCTGCCCATATTGCAGAGGCTTCCCCTCAGAGGGAGAGGGACAGGAGCCCTCCCAGGGCCCAGGAGACAGGCAAGCACCATCTCCCCAAGCAGCACTTGTGGCCCATCACTCCCTGCAAGCACCCAGGGTAAATCCAGCACTCAGAACTAAACAAGGTGAGCGCTGGCCCCGCTCCCCTCCGGATGGATTAGCACAACATCCTCTTCCGAGGGAGCAGATCCTGGCAAGTGCCTGCACATCCCTCAGCCTCAGTCCCTGCAGCTCCCATCTGGGGAGTGCTTTGTGTTCCACCCTCCCACAGCCCTGCTCTCCTGCCCCCCCGGGGCCATTCCCTGCCAGCCCCACCCCAGCTGGTCCCTGTCCTGCCCCTGGTGCCAGCTGGGCTCAGCTCCAGCTGGGAGTGCAGCTTTGCACACATCCTTCCTCTGCACCAGCCCTGGCCAAAGACACGTCTCCCTGATTTTTATGATTTTCTAAGCCTTCTAATGTTTACATTCTTGTAACGAACTTTCTAACACACTTTATATAAATAACTGATGGTTTTGCATTTTTTTATGGAGGAAGAGAAATTTGATGGACTGTTGGTTTGTCCAGTATCATTGGAGAGGTGGCATTGTCACCTTCCAATCCACTGTCACTTTTAGAAATCTATAAATGCTGGAGTCAGAAGGTAAACTTCCCATTTTTGCCTTGAGAAAAGCAGTGTGTGCACATCGTGTTATGTCGTGGCCTACAGTGACAGACACGGGCATGAGAAAACTCTGAGGAAAACTCAGCTTGGATGGAAACATAGAAGCATGGAATACCAGGATGGTTTGGGTTGGAAAGGACCTCAGAGCCCACCCAGAGCCACCCCTGCCATGGCAGGGACACCTCCCACTGTCCCCAGTGCCCAGCCTGGCCTTGGGCACTGCCAGGGGTGCAGGGGCAGCCCCAGCTGCTCTGGGCACCCTGTGCCAGGGCCTGCCCACCCTGCCAGGGAACAATTCCTCATTGCCAAATCCCATCCAGCCCTGCCCTCTGGCACTGGCAGCCATTCCCCCTTGGCCTGGCCCACAGAGCAGAGGGGTTCCAGCCCTGGGAGCATCTCCATTTTCTCACCTTCACTGTAGATGCTTTTTTCTGCTATCTAATCCCAACCAACAATCCTGCAGCTCCAGACCTTCCTCCCTTGCTCAATCATTTTGCTTCTTTCAAACACCAAGCCCAGGCAGAGCTGCAAACCCAGCAGGACATCAAGTCCTGCAGCTGAGCAGAACAATCAGTCTGTGATAAAACTGTGCCTGTTGTCCCTCCTTTCCCAAAAGAAGGAAATGGGAAAGGTGGAGAAGTCTGTTTTGCATGGTGTACATGGCTTTTCCTGCAGCCTGTGCAGGTGTAAGGTGAGCCCAGGCCTGCCTGCTGCTGGGAGCAGCCACGGCCACAGGGGTGCAGGACAGGCTGTGCCAGCCCTGCTGAGGGCCAGGGACAAAGCCAGGGGACTTAAATCACGATCAACTGCACAGGAACTATCTGAGGCTCTGCCAGGTGCCCTCAGTCTCTGGCCCAGGGCACAGGAGCAGCAGGGAAAGAGATCAAATTACAGAAAGATCTGTCCCAAGTTCAAAAGCAGCAGAGCTGCACCTGCAGAGCCTCCAGCCCTGGGACACCAACAGCAGGAGCAGCTGGAGCTGCTGGAGAGAGCCCAGAGGGGCTGGAGCCAGGCTGGGGAGCTGGGGGTGCTCACCTGGACAGGAGCAGCTCCAGGGAGAGCTCAGAGCCCCTGGCAGGGCCTGCAGGGGCTCCAGGAGAGCTGCAGAGGGACTGGGGACAAGGCCTGCAGGGACAGCACCCAGGGAATGGCTGCCAGTGCCAGAGGGCAGGGCTGGGTGGGATCTTGGCAATGAGGAATTGTTCCCTGGCAGGGTGGGCAGGCCCTGGCACAGGGTGCCCAGAGCAGCTGGGGCTGCCCCTGCATCCCTGGCAGTGCCCAAGGCCAGGCTGGGCACTGGGGACAGTGGGAGGTGTCCCTGCCATGGCAGGGGTGGCACTGGGTGGGATTTAAGGTCCCTCCCTACCCAAACCATTCTGGATTCCATGTTTCACCTGAAGTTGTGCTATTTTGTGCCAGATAAATTCCTGAATCACAGGAACAGGACCCCAAAGGGACAGACACAGAAGAAGAAATCATCTCATGTTGCTTAGACTATAATTGTTCCACGCTCCCTTGCACTTGGATTAATTACAGAGCTGGAGTGGTCAGACCTGTTTGCTGGAGGAAATGGCAGGGCTGGAGCCTGGCAGCAGGAACCAGACCTGGAGGGATGGCAGGAGCCTGCAGATCCACATGGAAACTGGCCATGGAATCTGGCTGGAACCTCTGCCACGAGCCAGACACCCACCCCTGGAGCCCTGGGTTTGGAAAACCCTCACCCAGCAGCAGGAGCAGCACTGTGTCCAGGTGCTGTGATCCCCACAGCAGCAGGGTGTCTGGATTTAGGAGCCTGCAGGAGGCCTGGGGCTCCAATTGAGGCTGCTTTTATCAAAGCTTTCACACCTGTGGTGAACAGAGCTTCAGGAGAGGAGACAAACCCTTGGCACTCTGTACCTGTGCACCACATCCCACTGCCAGCAGCTCAGAGACCCCCAGAGCCCAGCTGCCCTCCAGAGCCACCTCCCCTGACCATGGGAAAGGAGGTGTAAAGCAGCTTCTGCAGCTTGAAAGGTCACTGAGCACTGCCCAAGCTGCCACTTGCTGCTGGCTCTTGAAAGGTGTTGTGCAATCCATTCCTGAAGGAATTGGTTTAGATAAACAACCTCTCCCTTGAGTGGAGACAAAGCCATTCAGATGACCAGAAACCAGCAAATTTTACCTTCTGAAAAGGGATCAATCTCTCCTTCAGCTGCAGATTTAAAGCCTATTTCCACTTCTCACACACCCTGTATATAGAACCATGGAATGGTTTGGGTTGGGAGGGACCTCCAAGCTCATCCCATTCCACCTCCTGCTGTGAGCAGGGACACCTTGCACCAGCCCAGGCTGGCCTGGAAAGCTCCCAGCAGGAGCTGAGAGGGGTGTGAGCAGCCCTGGCTGCAGAGCAGCAGCACGGCTCCCTGCACACTTTGATCTCTGTGCCCCAGCGAGGGTCAGGCTGCAGGGCCAGGGAGCTGCAGGGCAGAACAAACAGCTCCAGCATGGCAACAGGCATTCATTCCCAGCCAGTACAAGCCATTCACTCTGCCATTTACACAGCACAACAACTCTGGAAAAATCCTGCCCCCAGCACAGGAGTCGCTGGGCTGGAGCCACCCAGGCATCAAAAAGCTTCACATTTAACACAGGCAATAAATAAACACCAACCTGTGCCTGTGCAAAAAGAGGCTTTTCAATAACCGTGAGCAAAACTGGCTGATTGTACAAGCCAGGCTTGGGATTTGCTCCCTATGGCTCTGCCAAGCCTCACACTGTGGCTCACACTGTGCAGGCAGATTTCCCAGAACTGGGGGGAATGGCTGGAGAGCAGCCCTGGGCAGAAGGACTTGGGGGTGCTGGAGTGGGAGAGGCCAGGAATGCCCCAGCCATGAGCACTGGGACCCCAAAATTCCCCAGCATGGGGATGATCCCCCAGCATGGGCAGCAGGAAAGGGGGGTTCCACCCCTCTGCACCCAAAGCCCAGGAGAAAGCCATGCAGAGAAGGAGAGAGACAAAAGCACCTTCAATAGGGAGCAGACAGGAGCCAGAGGGAGCTGGGAGCACCTGGAGCGTGGAGACACACGTCAGAGAGCTTGAGATCCTGATAAGGCATCAAAGGAGCCCAGGGCCTCCCACCACCACCCTAAACTTCCCATCCAGCCTGCTGCTCCCCCCTCCTCCAGAGGTGGGTAGTTCACAGCCTGAGTCAGCAGCAGAGCCTCAGGACAGGACAGTGGAGCCCCAGGAAAGCCCAGGAGATGATGACAGAGCTCCAGGACATGGCAGCAGCTGCCCTGGGAGCAGGCAGGACAGGGCTGCTGCCCTCCAGCACCATCAGCACCGCAGAAGGGCAGCAGGTTTTACCCTGTGGACACAGGAGACCCCAGCAGCACAGTGGGAGACCCCAGCAGCACAGTGGGAGACCCAGCAGCACAGTGGGAGATCCAGCTGCACAGTGGGAGATCCAGCTGCACAGTGGGAGATCCCAGCTGCACAGTGGGAGATCCCGCTGCACCTCTGGGAGAGCCCTCTGAGATGGGAATGCCAGCCCAGGATGCTCCAGGCTACAGAGCTGCTCCCACAAACCCAGGACAACCATTCCTGCTCCAGGGTAGCTGCGCTGGGATGACTCCCCTGGCTGAGGCCGCGCTTTGGGTCACCCGGAACTGGCTCTGGTGCCCAGTCTGAGCAGAGCTGTGGCCCTGGGGTGGTTCCCAAGGCTGGCAGGTGGGTCTGGTACTCACACAGAGGAGGCCCGAAGAGCACCGTGTCCAGAGCCTTGAGCTGCAGCTTCTGCCGGTGGCTGCGGTCGGTCATCTTCAGCACCGTGCCCATCATGGTGGCATTGTTCACTGCCAGCCTGCACAACAGGGGGACAAAAAACTGCTGTGGGCACAGCCACCAGGGCCAGCAGGCATCAGGGAGATGCAGAGCAGGGCCTGGGAGCTCCCTGCTACCAGGGCAAATCCCTCACTGCTGCTGTCTCTAATCAGGGTGTCTCTAGGACGCTTTGCAGCAGCATTTTTAGGAGTGGGAGAGAGCAGGAAAAACCAGGGCCAGGCCTAATTCATTACCTGACAGCATGAGGAACTGATATCCCATCAAAACCCATCTTCTGGTGTCCTACCAATCACTATTAAGTATTTTTTAACCAAATCTCCATTGCCTTTACATCCTGTGTCACAGACCACAAACCACAGTTCTCCCTTGGAAGGGATGTGGACACTCATTGGGCTGCCTCAAAACCATCCTCATTTTATCCCCAGTTAATCCTTCCTTCCCAGTCAGTTGAGAAGGCCCTTTTTCAGCAACAGGAACCTTTATCCAAAAAAGCTGCACTGAGGTTTTTCAAACCTGTTACAACATAGGATGACTCCCAGCCAGTGCTCCTCTTCCATGGAATCATGGATGGTTTGGGTTAGGAAGGATTTTAAATCCCACCCAGTGCCACCCGTGCCATGGCAGGGACACCTCCCACTGTCCCCAGTGCCCAGCCTGGCCTTGGGCACTGCCAGGGATGCAGGGGCAGCCCCAGCTGCTCTGGGCACCCTGTGCCAGGGCCTGCCCACCCTGCCAGGAAACAATTCCTTCCCTGTATCTAACCCAAATTTCCCCTCTTTTCACTCACAGCTGGAGCAGAACTGGGCAGTGCACAGGCCAAGGAACTGCAGGTGATGAGAGCAGCTGAACTGCCACTTTCCCTGCACACATCCCATGGGGACACTGCGGGCACTGCCCTGGGCCTGGCACTGACCTGGGCCTGGCACTGACCTGGGCATGGCGTGGCCGCTGAGCTGCAGCTTGCGGAAGGTCTCCTCGTACTGGGGCAGCTCCACGTAGGAGATGAGCCACTGCACCACCTCGTCCACCGTCCAGTTGTACACTGCAGAGAGCACAACAGCACAGCTCATGGGGGGCATGGACACCAGGGAGCCACAGCTTGGGGCTGGCAGGGACCTCAGAGCCCACCCAGGGACACCCCTGCCATGGCAGGGACACCTCCCACTGTCCCAGGTGCTCCCAGCCCCAGCTGCTCTGGGCACCCTGTGCCAGGGCCTGCCCACCCTGCCAGGGAACAATTCCTCATTGCCAAGATCCCATCCAGCCCTGCCCCCTGGCAGTGGGACACTCCAGGCAATCCTGCAGGACCTCAGCCTCCCCCTCATGGGACCATTTTTGCCCAGACTCAGGAACTCCTGAGGTTTTGCTGTCCCTGAGCCCCCACAGACCCCACATGGCATGGGAGGAGCTGCCTGGAGCTGTCACTGTCACAACACACCTTTCCCAGGGCTGGTTTGCCCCTGTGCTCCCAGTTCCCAAAATTAACACATGCAATGAGGCCATCAGATAGAAGAGCAGAGGAGGCTCCACCTCGTGCCATGGCACCAGCAGGGCTCGGGCTGGGCACCCTGGCAGGGCCAACACCCAAAGTGCTGGCAGGTGACTCAAAGCTGGCATCACTGGGCTTTCCATCAGCCAGGTGATCCTGCTGCCTCCACTCTCCAACAGGGAATGCTCATCCTCAGCAAGTGCCCAAAGGCCCTGAATTCTGGGGTCAGCTCCCAAAGCCTCACCCCCTACTCCAGACCTGGCACAGGGTGCCCAGAGCAGCTGGGGCTGCCCCTGCATCCCTGGCAGTGCCCAAGGCCAGGCTGGACACTGGGGCTGGGAGCACCTGGGACAGTGGGAGGTGTCCCTGCCATGGCAGGGGTGTCCCTGGGGTGGGCTCTGAGGTCTCTTCCAACCCAAACCCTTCTGTGATTCTGGGATCCCCTCTGAGCTTTCACTAAGAAAAGCACACATGGAGCAGTGCCAGAAAAAATCCATCGGAAGCAGCTTGAGAAAGGATCTGTGGGAGGAGGTGGAGCAGGTGCTGCAGCCCAAGTGAACCAGGTGAACTCTGCTCCTTAACCTCCTCCCCAGGCATCTGTGCATTATTTATGGGGCTGTCACGCAGCTCCAGAGCCATAAGTGAGGAGACCTTAGGAAATCAAGCTCCTGCCTTTGCCACTTTGTTGTGCTGCACTTACAGCAACGCTCTGAAGGCAAACACAATCCCAGACTGGGTTGGGTTGGGTTGGGAGGGACCTCACAGCCCACCCAGTGCCACCCCTGCCATGGCAGGGACACCTTCCACTGTCCCAGTGCCATGTCCAGCCTGGCCTGGGACACAGCAGATGTGTTTACTGGACAGAGGGGGCTTTGTTACACTTGAATTTATCATCCCCTGGCCCCGTCCCTGGCAGGGCTGCATGGCTCTGCTGCAATGCAACCCTGACTGGGCCCACGAGCACAGAAACATCTGCCCAAGCTCCAGGGAGCCCAGTGCCTCCCATGGGGAGCTGAGGGGTGAGGGAGAGGAGGGATGAGAGATCTGGGAGAGATGAGGGAGCTGGGGGACATGGGGGAGCTGAGAGAGATGATGGAGCTGGAGCTCAGAGAAATGAGATGAGAGATCTGGGAGAGATGAGGGAGATGGAGCTCAGAGAAATGAGATGAGAGATCTGGGAGAGATGAGGGAGATGGAGCTCAGAGAAATGAGATGAGAGATCTGGGAGAGATGAGGGACATGGAGCTCAGAGAAATGAGATGAGAGATCTGGGAGAGATGAGGGAGATGGAGCTCAGAGAAATGAGATGAGAGATCTGGGAGAGATGAGGGAGATGGAGCTGTGAGAGCTGGGGGAGCTGAGAGAGATGAGCAAGCTCCAAGAGCTGACTGAACTAATGAAGTGGAGAAAGATGAAGATGAGGAAGCTGAGGGAGCTCACAGACTTGAGGGAGCTGAGAGAGATGAGGCAGATGGAGCTCAGAGAAATGACAGAGATGCGAGAGATGAGGGATCTGGCAGAGATGAGTGAGCTCAGAGATGGAGCTCAGAGCTAACTGAGTGGATGAAGCTGAGGGAGATGAGGGAGCAGAGGCAGAGCCCAGCACCAAGCAAGGACAGCAAGGCGCCATCCCCATGGACGCTGGCACGGTGACCCAGCTGCAGGGTGGCACAGATGATGCCACCAACCCTCCCTACAGTGCTGGTCACTGTCCCACACACTGGGGCACACCTGTGGCACCAGCAGGATGGCAACGATGGGAGGATGGGAGAAGCCACAGGCCCTGCATGGTGACATCACCAGCACGTGCCACAGGACATGGGCCACATCCCCAGCACTGCTGCCCTGGGCTCCTCCAGAGCCACATCCCCACATCCCCAGCAGCAGCACTGCTGCCCTGGGCTCTCCAGAGCCACATCCCCACATCCCCAGCAGCAGCACTGCTGCCCTGGGCTCTCCAGAGCCACATCCCCACATCCCCACATCCCCAGCAGCAGCACTGCTGCCCTGGGCTCTCCAGAGCCACATCCCCACATCCCCAGCAGCAGCACTGCTGCCCTGGGCTCTCCAGAGCCATGAGGCCACATCCCCAACAGCAGCACTGCTGCCCTGGGCTCTCCAGAGCCACATCCCCACATCCCCAGCAGCAGCACTGCTGCCCTGTGCTCCTCCAGAGCCACATCCCCACATCCCCAGCAGCAGCACTGCTGCCCTGGGCTCCTCCAGAGCCACATCCCCACATCCCCAGCACTGCTGCCCCTGGGCTCTCCAGAGCCACATCCTCACATCCCCAGCACTGCTGCCCTGGGCTCCTCCAGAGCCACATCCCCACATCCCCAGCACTGCTGCCCTGGGCTCTCCAGAGCCACATCCCCACATCCCCAGCAGCAGCACTGCTGCCCTGGGCTCTCCAGAGCCATCAGGCCACATCCCCAGCAGCAGCACTGCTGCCCTGGGCTCTCCAGAGCCACATCCTCACATCCCCAGCACTGCTGCCCTGGGCTCTCCAGAGCCACATCCCCACATCCCCAGCACTGCTGCCCTGGGCTCTCCAGAGCCATCAGGCCACATCCCCAGCAGCAGCACTGCTGCCCTGGGCTCTCCAGAGCCATCAGGCCACATCCCCAGCAGCAGCACTGCTGCCCTGGGCTCTCCAGAGCCACATCCCCACATCCCCAGCAGCAGCACTGCTGCCCTGGGCTCTCCAGAGCCATCAGGCCACATCCCCAGCAGCAGCACTGCTGCCCTGGGCTCTCCAGAGCCACATCCCCACATCCCCAGCAGCAGCACTGCTGCCCTGGGCTCTCCAGAGCCACATCCCCACATCCCCAGCAGCAGCACTGCTGCCCTGGGCTCTCCAGAGCCATGAGGCCACATCCCCAGCAGCAGCACTGCTGCCCTGTGCTCTCCACAGCCACATCCCCACATCCCCAGCAGCAGCACTGCTGCCCTGGGCTCTCCAGAGCCACATCCCCACATCCCCAGCAGCAGCACTGCTGCCCTGGGCTCTCCAGAGCCATGAGGCCACATCCCCAGCAGCAGCACTGCTGCCCTGGGCTCTCCAGAGCCACATCCCCACATCCCCAGCAGCAGCACTGCTGCCCTGGGCTCTCCAGAGCCACATCCCCACATCCCCAGCAGCAGCACTGCTGCCCTGGGCTCCTCCAGAGCCACATCCCCACATCCCCACATCCCCAGCAGCAGCACTGCTGCCCTGGGCTCTCCAGAGCCACATCCCCACATCCCCAGCAGCAGCACTGCTGCCCTGGGCTCTCCAGAGCCACATCCCCACATCCCCAGCAGCAGCACTGCTGCCCTGTGCTCTCCAGAGCCACATCCCCAACAGCAGCACTGCTGCCCTGGGCTCTCCACAGCCACATCCCCACATCCCCAGCAGCAGCACTGCTGCCCTGGGCTCCTCCAGAGCCCTTGGCTCCTCTCACTCCATATGCAGCCATGTTTCTTTTGGGAAGAATCCCTGAGAAGCACAGGCACAGATGAGCAGGACCCTGCCTGCCTCCTCTCCCCAGGGGCTGACGTGGCATCACTTCCATGGCTTTGGCAGAGCAGGCTCACCCAGATGCCATCCCTCAGACTCAGCACCTCATAAGGGCATCACCGCCTTTATCTTCTGCCATAATTCAGGGGCAGAAATATCTTTTAACTTTCCACATGTGACCAGGAACAGCAGCAATGGAAGGGAGGAAAAGCAATGGCTTGAAAACAAATGGCACAGGCCCAGCCACCCCATCCCTGTGGGATGTCAGTGCCCTTCAGAGCTGCTTTTCACACCCCCAGTAGGGAGCAGACCTTTCCTACAAGCCTGATTCATGACTTCAGCTCAAACTCCAAAATTAGGCTTCAAATTTCGCTGGCAGTGTCCCAGGCCAGGTTGGACACTGGGGCTGGGAGCAGCCTGGGACAGTGGAAGGTTCCCTGCCTGGCAGGGGTGGCACTGGCTGGGCTGTGAGGTCCCTCCCATCCCAAACCCTCTGTGATTCCATGACATCAGAGCACCCTTCAGAAACCTCACTTATTCTATCAGCCAGATCTAAAGATGATGAAAGGGAAAACAAGAGCAGGAGCTGAGTGCAGCACTGGACACCCACTGTGGCACAGCAGCTCTGCCAGGTCCTGGCTGTGCCAGGGGCAGGGACAGAGCCAGGGCAGCTCAGTAATTAGGGGCCTGCTGAGTATCAAGGGATGTTCTCCTCCATCCCTTAATGATTTCTACCCTTTCCCAGCTGACAGCAAAAGACACTCCAGGCAAAGCCATGTGTAAACAGCCTGTAATGGGATAAATATTTCTTACAGGAGGCACTCCTTGCACACAGCAGGCACAGGGACTGGGAGTCATGGAATCACAGCATCCCTGAGACTGGAAAATCCCTCTGAGCCCAGGGTCCAACCACCGCCAGCACTGCCAAGGCCACCCCTGACCATGTTCCCAAGTGCCACATCCACAGGGCTGTGATATCCCCCAGGATGTGTTTCCCTCCCTGTCCTGGGCAACTGTGCCACTCCTGCAGTGATGTGGACAAGAACTGTCAGCACATCCCTGTCCAGCTCCATGGGAGAGAGTCTGGTCTGGGATACACAGCTCTGGAATTGTCACACGGGTATCACAGAGACTGCTTTGGGTAGGGAGGGACCTTAAAGCCACCCAGTGCCACCCGTGCCATGGCAGGGACACCTCCCACTGTCCCCAGTGCCCAGCCTGGCCTTGGGCACTGCCAGGGATGCAGGGGCAGCCCCAGCTGCTCTGGGCACCCTGTGCCAGGGCCTGCCCACCCTGCCAGGGAACAATTCCTCATTGCCAAGATCCCACCCAGCCCTGCCCTCTGGCACTGGCAGCCATTCCCTGGGTGCTGTCCCTGCAGGCCTTGTCCCCAGTCCCTCTGCAGCTCTCCTGGAGCCCCTGCAGGCCCTGCCAGGGGCTCTGAGCTCTCCCTGCAGCTGCTCCTCTCCTCATGCACAGCCCCACTGTGTTTCCAATCCCTGCTGCAGATGCTGGACCTCATTCAGTGCTCCTGGGAATGAGAGGGGCTGCTGCACTCCCTGCAGCTGCACCCACAGCTCTGGGAACACAGAGCACATCCCACCAGAGGAATTTAAGGAAGAAAAGTCAAATACCAACAGGACACAAATGAGAAACTGAAATTGCAATGGCTGGTGAACTGATCAGAAGATTAACATCCAGTATTTCAGGGAATGGACATAGATAGAACTCCTCTTTTAGAGATGAGGAGCACTGAAAAAAACTGGATTAGTGATTTCTGTGGAATTCTGTGTGAAAGCACTGCGGAAGCACTTGCCAATCTTAAAAGTTTGTTCCAAGATTCCCAGGTTTCAGGAGGTTTCTCAGCAGAAGCTGCACTCCCACCACCTCCCTGGATGCTGGGATAAATAACAGTATTTTGGGACAGCTAAAAGTTATTTCTACATGGACTGTACTGATGACACTTCCTGGATATTATTCTCTCTTCTTTTCATTGTGAAGGAGCTTTTCAGGTTCAGAAAGTTTCTCCTAAGGAAAGCACAACCTGCAGGAAAGCTCCCAAGCAGCTCTACTGAATATTTAGGATGTTTATCACCCCATTACAATTCCATCTGGATCTGGGTGTTTGAAGAACCTGGAATTTGGCTGTATTTTACACACATTTCTAGGGCAGAGGAACAAAACAAGAACTGATCCTTTGGTGGCCACGCTCAGGTGCAGCAGGAAGAGTTTAGAAGGACCAACCCTGAGGAAATCCACACCTCAAAAAGGGAGCTGGAAGAGCACAAGGCCTGGTACAAGGGAGGAAAAGCAGCACATTCCTCCTGAGAGCTGCACACCCTGCCCAGGCCATCTGCAATCCAAACTCTCTGCACTCTTAGGAAAGGATTTCTTGGCTTTTTGCCCTTTTTTTACCTTCTGATGTTTTCCAGGCCTTCCAGAGGTCCTCCACACTGATGAGTTTGTCCTCTCCATGGAAAGTGCTGTGCTTGACTGCTGGGTCATGGTAATTCAAGTCTTCCCTCAAGAACTAGGAGAGGAATTAACAGCAGGATTAAGCTTTGGTTCATCCTTCAGGGAGATGAGGAGCATAAAAAAAAATTGAATAGTAATAATTTTGATGAGAAAGTCATAATAAATCTGAATTTTAAAGAGCCCATAAGTATAATGGATATATCAGAGATATAAGATATATACATGTATCTTTTATACAGATATAAGTATATTGCCTGCAGTACCCCTAAATATCTCTGTTCCTGGGAAGACCAGCCAGAAAATATTCAATAAGTAAATACATGAAATTCCTTTTAATACAGAGAAGGGATAATTAATTAGAACTTTCGTTCTTGGGATTCCAGACTTTTCCCTGAATTATAGTAACACCAAAAATTCACCTAAGTGGCACAATGAAACCAGCTTTATGTCACTGGAGTGAGAACCCAAGAATTATTACTGGATTTGATCTGCACCTTCAAATCCAAGCTGAAACAAATGCCATGGGCAGGAGGGGAGGCAGTTCCACTGAAAAATAGAAATAAATCTATGTATCCCAGCTCAGTGGGGGCCCAGAGCAGCTGGAGCTGCCTCTGGATCCCTGGCAGAGCCCAAGGCCAGGCTGGAGCAGCCTGGGACAGTGGAAGGCGTCCCTGCTGTGGCAGGGGTGGCACTGGGTGGGTTGTGAGGTTTTTCCAACCCAAACCAGGCTGTGAAATCCACCAGTAGACAGAGAACCACTCACATTCCAGTGCCCAACAGGTGGAACCAAGTTCAAGGATAATTCCACATTCCCACCTCCCAGGACAAAATCCCCACACAGGCAGCTTCATCCCTGGGCTCTTCCATGAGCAACAGGACGATACCCACACCCAAAAAACACCTTAGAGCTGGAGATGGTGTTTTAGCATCAGACAGGGCACAGAGAAGATCCGGAGCTTTAGATCCCGGGCTCCCTGCAAAGCCAGGGAGGCAGCTCCAGCCGGGGGCTCTGCCCTGCTGCCCAAAAGCTGCCAGGGCTCTTTCTGCCCCCCAGAACACAGGAAAATGGAGAATATGGGGAAATGTGGAAAATGGGAGAAGAATGTGGGGAAACGTGGAAAACGGGAGAATGTGGGGAAACGTGGAAAACGGGAGAATGTGGGGAAACGTGGAAAACGGGAGAATGTGGGGAAACGTGGAAAACGGGAGAATGTGGGGAAATGTGGAAAATGGGAGAATGTGGGGAAATGTGGAAACTGGAGAACGTGGGGAGATGTGGAAACGGGAGAACGTGGGGAGATGTGGAAACTGGAGAATGTGGGGAGATGTGGAAACTGGAGAATGTGGGGAGATGTGGAAACTGGAGAACGTGGGGAGATGTGGAAACGGGAGAATGCATGGAAAATGTGTGTTTCAGCAAGGACTGAGCCTCGGGGCTCCAGCTGTGCCAAGCCCTGTCCCCTGTGGGCGCCACCGTGAACAAGCAGGAACATGGCAATGTCACCAATGTCGCCACTGTCACCGGCCCTGCTCCAGCCCCAGCCCCAGCTCCCACCACAGCACGGTCAGCTGCTGCTCTGTATATTTAGCTCGGGAGCACAGAAAGGAAAGGTGATCCCTCAGCTTCCCTTGGGCTCACAGGGGCCAAAACAAACCCAAGGACTCGGCGGAGGGGATGGAGCTGGGCTGGGGGATGTCCCGATAAATGAGCAGGGAGAGGATGCAGGATGGGGCTGGGGGAGCTGGGCTGAGCCCACCAAAGCCCAGACAGACCTTAAAGCACATTTTCCACCAGTAGCTTCTGGGGAAAAGACAAACTCACGGAGTCCCAGACTGGTTTGGGTTGGAAGGACCTTAAAGTCCACCCAGTCCCACCCCTGGCATGGACAGGGGCACCTTCCACTATCCCAGATATTCCAAACCCCAGGCACAAGAAGCACCATGCAGAGCACTGACCTACTTGCAAACCACTGAAAAGCAGCACTTCCAAGTGTTAAAGATCCCACTGATCCCGGGCCTGGAGACACCCAAAGCTCTGAACCCTGGACAGAGGGTGGACCACACCATTGCCAAGGTCCCACAGACCATCTCCAGGATCCCACCCAGACCACCCCAGCCTCAGCCAGGCTGTGAATGCACAAGGAAACTGAGTCAAACCCGAGTCTCCCCACCAAGTTCAGGGAAAGGCAAACCCTGGTCAAACCAGCCAAAAGCAACAGGACCAGAACCACTGCTGCAAACCCCAGGAGGAGCTGGGATCACAGGGAAAACTCAGCCTGGGAATGCTGATCTTGGTGCTCTGAGGCCTCCAACACAGGAGGACCTGGAACTGCTGGAGAGAGCCCAGGGGAGCCATAGTGCTGTTCCAGGGCTGGAGCCCCTCTGGAGCCAGGCTGGGAGAGCTGGGGGTGCTCAGCTGGACAGGAGAGGCTCCAGGGAGAGCTCAGAGCCCCTGGCAGGGCCTGCAGGGGCTCCAGGAGAGCTGCAGAGGGACTGAAGCAGGATAAAACTTGCTGGCTGAAGGAACACTCAAAAATGAGCAGATCCACCAAATGGGATTTTCTGGAGGGTTTTTTTTCCATAGAATCACAGAATCTCCTGAATTGGGAGGGACCCAAAAGGCTCATCAAGTCCAAATCCTGGCTCTGCACAGCCCCAACAACCTCACCTTGTGCCTGAGAGTGTGGTCCAAGCTCTCCTTGAACTCTGTCCTGTGGTTTTTTTATCCACAGAAACTGCAGCTACTGGAGTGATTTTTCAAAGCTGCCCATCCCTCCCACATCCCTGGATGTGTGCCACATCCCATCCCTCCCTCCCGAGCAGCAGCTCCTGCTGAGCCCAGCCAAGGGCCAGACACGGCCACGTGCCAGCAGCTCCCTGTGCTCCCCAACCCCAGCAGCTGCCCCGAGCTCCCAGCTCCCCCAAAGGGACAGGAAACCCCTGCCTCCAAGGCCTTCCCCACCCAGTGAGCCCAGGCAGCGGGCCCTGGCTCTGGGAGGAGCCAGAGAAAGGCTGGGCAGCAACACAAACCCTGTTTCCTGAGGAAACCAGGCTGGCAGCATCCCAGAGCCCTGGCACCGGGCAGCCACATCCCAAAGAGCCAGAGCTGCCTTTGCTGTGAGCATGGAGACAGGAATAGATCCCTAATTAGAAGATTTCCCCATGAGGGACAGTTCTTTCACTTTAATCGAGGCCACTGATGTCATCTGAAACTTCATTGAAAATTCACTTCCCAGCAGGAAAACTGCAAGGATGATGTATGGACAGTGTGAAGCTGTGGGACTCCACCCATCATTTATTTTAAAAATACCTGTGCTGTCTGTGTGTCCCCTTCTGCCCAGGCAGGGGTTTCAGTCCCAACAAAACACTCCCATCACTGACCCCCAAAGGGCAGGGCCAAAATAATAAATGAAAATATCAAGTTCTCGACCAAGCAGGAAAATGCCCATCCCTGGAAGTGTTCCAATCCAGGCTAGACCAGGCTTAGAGCAACCTGGGGTAATGGAAGGTGTCTCTGCCCATGGCAGGTGGTAGAACTGGATGAGGCTTAAAGTCCCTCCTAACCAGACCATCCTGGAAGTCCATGAACCCCGTAAAAGGTTTAAATTTGAGCCTCCTGCATTCTTCCCAATAATCCCCCAGCAGCTGTCCCCCCACAGCCCAGAGTTAAACCTGACTGCAGGGTCCATGTGGTGGACAGTGATAACCTTGACAGGGAGAACACAGCAGGAGCCAGCTCAGAGAGGGAAATTCCTGCAATACCTCACTGAGTGGCTCCAGAGCTTATTGACAGTGAACTTAATGCAACTACAGTAAAGGCTTAGCAGAGGTAAAGCAGCAACTGCATGGATGGAATCCAGGGACAGGGAATCACTGAGGTTGGAAAAGACTTCCAAAACCATGGAGCCCAACTGTAAATGCAACAACCTGAGTGGTCTAGCTGGGGGCAACCCCCAGCACAAACACAGCCTGGGGAGAATGGACTGGGAGCAGCCCTGGGAGAAGCTCCACAGGCCCTGGACACGAGCACTGGGACCTGAAATCCCTGTGCCCTTGGCTGATCTCACAGTGTGGGCAGCAGGAAAGGGATTGGGATTGTGCCCTGTGCCCCACTCAGGCTGGACAGCCCCTTCCAGGAGGAATTTTCCCAATGTCCAACCTGCACATGCCCTGGTTCAGTTAAGGCCATCTCTCTCCTTCTATCCCTGTTCCCTGGGAGCAGAGCCCGACCCCCCCGGCTGTGCCCTCCTGGCAGGGACTTGTGCAGAGCCACAAGGGCCCCCTGAGCCTCCTTTGCTCCAGCCTCAGCCCCCTCAGCCTCTCCTGGTGTTCCAGACCTGCTGCCCTGCTGGGAGCAGGAGCAGCCTGGCAGGGCTCAGAGGGGTTTGGGGAGTGGCTGTAGGAGCACCAAGGCAGTGATTCTGGGGCCTCCTGGAAAAACCCATTGAATCCCTCCCACCCTGGCAGTGTCTCTGTGCCAAGGCTCTGAGCACACATTCCCAGCAGTGTTTTGTACCAGGAGCTCCCAATGACTCCAGTGGGAGTGGGGGGAAAAGATTTCTCAGACACATAAAACTGCCAGCTCTGCCCAGCCCTAAGGACACGAGGCTTATTCCTAATCTAATGCCAGGGAACAGCACACTTGGGCTGAACTGGGCTGCCCAAGGCTGCCCCAGTCCCTGGGAGAGGCTAAGCTGCAGCTCCAGCCACCCAGTGCAGGGAGCTGCCTCCAGGGAAACACCTCAAGAGGTGGAGGAAATGCAACTGGAAGCTTTTCAATTGTTTTCATTACCCAGCCAAGTGGGATTGGGGCAGAGGGAACAGCCCTGCCAGCTGGGGACAGCCACCCAAAACCAGCAGCTCCTGGCACCAGGGGCCTGTGTCGTGTCCCTGGGGACTGCCACTGCCCCAGAGGGACATGGTGATGGCTGGGTTTGCAAGAGCAGCTGGGGCTGCCCCTGGATCCCCGGCAGGATGGGACACTGGGGCTGGGAGCAGCCTGGGACACTGGGAGGTGTCCCTGCCATGGCAGGAGAGGCACTGGGTGGGTTTAAGGTCTCTTCCAGCCCAAACCAGTCTGGGATTCTGTCACCTGGAACTGCAGAGCTACCCGTGAGTGGCAGCAGATCCCTGCTCCCACGTGCTTCCTTTCAGCTTCCAACACTCTGCCTTTCCTGTTTAGCTGCCAGTCCTCCCTACAAGACAGAATTCCTCACCTCTAACGAGCACCCACCACAACTGAGGCAACACTGCAAACAAAGAGCTTTCCCTTTTCCTGCAGACTCTTATTTCCATCGGTGCTTGTGTAAACAAAGAACAACAACTTTCTTTCCCTTAAATCCTTTATCAGCTAAAATCTCTCAGGCTAACACAACAAAAAGCTGCTCCTTTTTTAGCAGTGAGCACACACGGACTGAAACTGCTTTAGTTGGCTGCTGGAAGAATGCAGTACACATAAAATCATGGAATGGTTTGGGTTGGGAGGGACATTAAAGCTCATTTAATTCCATCCCCTGCCACGGGGGATGGCCCCCCTGCCATGGGGGACACCGTCCACTGTCCCAGGTTGCTCCAAGCCTCATCCAACCTGGCCTTGGACACTTTTAGGGATAGGACACCCACAGCTGCTCTGACAGCAATGAAGTGACCACAAACGCCCAGCAGGGAGGAGAAGCCCCAGCCAGCACTGGTGACACTGCTGAGACACCCCTTGGATCATCTCAAGGTGACGTGTGGCTTCCTCTGTGCTGAGGAGGAGGCACCAAGCCCAAGTGCAGCCCTGGCCACAGCAGCCTGACTGTGAGAGCAGCCCCAGCACTGGGCTGGACAAGGCCTTGGTGATACCTTGGGTTTTAAGTTTCTCTGTTCTGTTTTGGTGTCCAGCTTTTAGCTTTATATTGAGTTATATTAAATTATCTTAAGCTTTGTATTATCCTCTTTACTTGGATCTTTTCACAGGGTGGGGAAGACAAAACTACCCCATTCTAGCTGGAGACTCAAGGACAATCTCTTCAAACTTCAGGCCCAAAGCACAAACAATGTGAAAAGAGGAGGGCAGGCAAGCGAGCGAGGAGGATGAAACTTCATCATTTGAAGCTATTAATCAGACAGTTAACTCCTGTATGCAAATGGACTAAAGCTTATTAAAATGTGAGATCTCCTGACCAAGCCCTCTTTGCTTCCATCTTGGAGCCACCTGGGCAGAGCCATGACTGTGGCTGTGGTCCTGCCAGGGTGTGGCCTTTGAAGGCCCTTCAGTAAATACCCACTTTATTGCCCTTAACTCCATCCAGCCCCCGTTCCAGCTGCTCAAGGCCCCACTGGGCACAGCCCAGCCCCTCACCGACCTCATCGCTCTCCTCCACGTCCACGTTGCCATTGGCATCATCGTCCATCTGCTTGTGGATGTTGCGCACGGCCTCGAAGCTCAGCTGCTCGTCCTCATCGTGGCACAGGGCCTTGTCAATGCGGCAGAACTCTGTGGGGCAACAGCAGCACGTCAGGCGGCAGCACCGACCCCCCCTCAGGCGGCAGCACCGACCCTCAACCCCCGGTGTGTCCCTGCAGCTGGCCAGGCTGCCACAGCGGGCTGGGCCACCAGCACAGCCCACAGAGCGTGGCAGGGCAGGGCGCCCCTGTCACCCCAATCCTCCTCACTCCACCAGGGCAGCCCTCCCAGCAGGGGCTGGCTGCTGCCCACGGCCCCAGCTCCGGCAGGGCAGGGCAGGGCGCCCCTCTCACCCCAACCCTCCACTCTCCCAGCAGGGGCTGCCTCTTGCCCATGGCCCCAGCAGGGCAGGGCAGGACAAGGCAGGGTGCCCCTGTTACCCCAGCCCTCCACAGTCCCACCAGGACAGCTCTCCCAGCAGGGGCTGGCTCCTGCCCACAGCCCCACCAGGGCAGGGTGTCCCTCCCACCCCAGCCCTCCATTCTCCCAGCAGGGGCTGCCTCCTGCCCACAGCCCCAGCTCCACGTCTCCCTTGGAGGCTGTTGGTGTTGGCACCACAAGCAGTCAGGGCGTTTGGGGAGGAAGAGCTGTGTGTTTATAAAACATGGCAATTAAAACCCTTCCCTCTTCCTGATTATGGAACAGGCTCTTCTGGCTGCTTTTCACATAACTTTCTACTTTCTAAGACTAACACTTTACATTTTGCTGCGTGCCTGAGTCCATGCAAGCACCAAAGAGGGCTGATCCAGCCCTTCTATGGCACTGCCAGGTAGTGACAGAGACCCAGGGATGGGCAATCCTCAGGGACCTGGGCAGGCTGGAGAGCTGGGACCATGCCAAGGCCATGGAGCTCAGCAGGGCCAAGTGCAAGGTGCTGCAGGGGCTGGGAGAACTGGGGGTGCTCACCTGGAGAGGAGATACCTGAGAGCCCCTGGCAGGGCCTGAAGGGGCTCCAGGAGAGCTGGAGAGGGACTGGGGACAAGGGAATGGCTTCCCACTGACAAGGCGGGCTGGACAATGATGCAGCCTCCTGCAGAGGCAGGGCTGGTGCCCTGCTGCTCCCAAACCTCGGGGGGTTCACTCCATGCTAACTCAGGTCTGTCCATGCGGCCAGGGGAGCCAGCAGTGCTGTGCACTGGGACCAAACCAGTGAGTGAACTGGGAACCTTCCCCCAGGGCTCTCTGCTGCCCCAGGCCGCTCCTGAAGGGACACCCAGAACCACATGGACCTCGGAAGAACACTGGATGCCCTGGGGCTGATTTGGGGCCATCTGGGGCTCCTCTCCTACCCTGGCAGAGCTCTCTGGTGGCTCAGAACTTGGCTGGGCCTTTCTGTGCTGGCTGCTCCCATTACCTCCAAGGCAGCGAGCAGGGACACGAAATGGTCTCTGTGTTTATGCTGCCCTTGGACATGACTCCAGAAGGAAAAATGGAGCCAGGCTAAACGATATCTCCCAAAATATGACATGGTTATCTTGTTCCGAGCCTGCGCTTGTTGTTGCAGGGGAGAACGTGGCAACGCTGTAGCAAAGTTTGGATTCTAGGAAGGGAAGGTCGTGTTATTGTAAAAGTGGGTTTATTCAGATTAACCCACTCCTGACCATGGAACTCTGAGCCTTGGCTCACATCTGTCCAAGGGGTTAAACCAGGGAAAGAGACCTGAAGGGATGAAGGATTGGAGGAGTCAAGGACTGAGGGGATCCTGCCCTGATTTCCTGCCACCCCAAGGACAACCCCCGGGTATTTGCAGCACAAATGCCAGGAATGAAGATTGACTGAGAGCAGCAGCAAGAGCAATAAAACAAGGCTTTCAAGAGCTGCCAGGTGCTGATAATCAACTGCACCATCAACAGCAAGCAAACCAAACCCGGGAGGAATCTGCTGTTTTCATCAAGACCAAAAGGAGCCTGAATATGGGGCACAAGTGATTTAATCAGCAGACAACCCTGAAGTGACAACAGAATGGTCCCAACATTTCAGCAGCCACTCCGGGCTGTTCATTCCCCTCCCTGTTATCTCCCTTCCTCGCCCTGTTATCTCCACGGGCTGCAGCTGCAGGAATACCCAAATGAAGGAACAAAGACCAGCACCGGCCACTTTGCCTATGACTGATGAAGATTAAGCCTGAAGATCATGGCACAGAATCGTCCTTTGTGTGGGAAGGGACCTTAAAGCTCATCTACACCTTCCACTGCCCCAGGCTGCTCCAAGCCGGGCTGGAATACTGCAATCAGGCTATTCCAGCACATCTTCAGCGAACAAAAGCCTCAAAATGAGTGAGAAATTGGCTTTGTTTAAGTAAATCTCCCTTTCCAGAACGTCCAGCCCTGACTTTTGGTCCAGCAGCTTCCCAAGGAGACACCTGCTGGTCCTGCCCGGTGCTCAGCAGGGCTGTGACTCCTGAGGAGCACCACCATCACCTCCATCCCACCCCACCCCTCTGAGTCACCGGGAACCTTCTGTCTCCATCCCCTGTTCGGTGGCTCCAGGCCCGCTCTTTATCTCCCACCATCGACTCACGGGCTGCATCTGCCCCGCCGTGCAGAACAAAGAGTCCCTTGTCCCTCCCAAGGGGTGTCCTCGATGGGCCATTAACCGGGGCACATCAACACGGGCCGGCCTCACAGCCCTCCTGCTGCTCCTTCCATCCCTCCTCACCTCCCATCCCTCCTGCTGGTCCTTCTGTCCCTCCTGCCGGCCTGACATCCCTCACTCTGCCCCTTTTCCGTCCCTCCTGCTGCTCCTTCCATCCAAAGGCTCTCTGCAGCTCTGCTTCAGGGGTCCTGCTGCCACCCCAAAGGTGCCCCCACCCAGATCATCAAAGGACCCTGAGGCCAAAGTGCTAAAGCAGAGCTGGAATTTCACTGAGCCATCGAGCTTGGAAAAGCCCTTGGACACCATCGAGTCCAGCTGCTCCCCAGTACTGCCAAAGCCACCACTGACCATGTCCCCAAGTGCCACCACACCTGTGAAATCCATCCAGGGATGTGGCTGCACCTGTGCCAGGGCTGGACAACATCTTCCATTATGGAATTCTTCCCAGTATCCACCCTGAACCTCCCCGGTGCAATTTGAAGCCATTTTCACCTACCGTGGAAGGCAGTTTGGGGTGGTTTTGTAACAGATGACAAAGATGTGTGTTATGGTGGTCCTGGCTGGCACAAGTCACCCAGACTTGTTTTGTTACTCTTGTTTTGGGGGGCTCCAGCCATTAGCCACCCAAAACTCAACGGGACATGGCCCTAGACCAGCAGCTCTGGGCAGCTCTGCCTGGGCAGGGCTGGAGAGGACAATCTCCAGAGCTCCCCTGCAACATCACTTCATTCCAGACCTTCCCTTTCTCATGGGAGATTCTCTCTAACAAGGATTTTGTTTGTTTAATTTCCCTTGATTTCTTTCTGCAAGGTCCCATTATCTCCAATAATGCCCCAAGCCTCTGCAGCTTCCAGCTCTGCAGCAGCCCTGGGGACAGCACTGAACAGCAGCTTAATTATTACAATTGGCATTTACATAACTGGCTTTTATAAACATTGGGAGGGCAGCCAAGGAAAAAAAAGCCCTATATTTGGGGAAAAAGAACTGTTTACATATTTCACCCATGTAAACAAGGGCTCAGTTGAACTTCCGTGCTCAGGGTTCCTCCCCTGGAACTCTGGGTTTCAACTAAAAAACGCCAAGGACAACTTCAGGAATTTTAACGAAGGCACTAAGCTGTGAGGGATGTATCCAGAGATTTCCATTCCCTCTGGAGGGGTAAGGAATAGCAAGGGGAACCCTGGAAACCCTGACATCTTGCAAGGCTGCAGAGCAGCGGCACAGAGAGCAAGGCTAAAAGGGCACAGTAATAATCCTGGGTTTGCAGCTCTGATTCCCAAACATCAGAGCCTGATGGAGCTGCGAGAGCACCCAGCCATTCCCGCTGTCAGGAAAGTCCTCAGAGGGGTTTTATACTTCAAGCTGACACTGACAGCTTGTTTACTACAGAGACAACTGTCAGACTCCAGGTCTAGCGCACCACACTTGGTCACAAGCACACGTGAAATTCACATATAAATACTTTCTGTCAAAAAAAAAAAAAAAAGGATTTACCAAACAGAATCGGGATTTTAGCACATGCTCGTTCTCCTGTTCCTTCTGACCTACTTTCCCTGGCAGACTCCTTCCCTGGGAGGTGCAGAGCCAGGGCACGGAGTCCTGCTCTGGGCAGGCAGCGACCCAGAGGGCAGGGCTGGGTGGGATCTTGGCAATGAGGAATTGTTCCCTGGCAGGGTGGGCAGGCCCTGGCACAGGGTGCCCAGAGCAGCTGGGGCTGCCCCTGCATCCCTGGCAGTGCCCAAGGCCAGGCTGGGCACTGGGGACGGTGGGAGGTGTCCCTGCCATGGCAGGGGTGGCACTGGGTGGGATTTAAGGTCCCTCCCAGCCCAAACCAGCCTGTTCCATGACCAACACGGACCTCATCCACATTCCCACCTGACTTCTAGTGTAGAAACTCCTAGAGTGACTCTCCCAGCAGTTTTGGGATGTAGGACCTGGCAGCTGAGGGGAGTTTGCTCAGAGCAGACCAAGGAGAGCATTCAAGTATCTGCTCAATGGGGAATTATCCCCATGCTCCTGCTGGGGTTCCCATCACCCTTGGGACAGCAGGGACTCACTGAACTCAGCCAGCTTTCCACCCCATGGAATCTCACACTGGCTGGGGTTGGGAGGGACCTTAAAGCCCATCCAGTGCCACCCCCAGGCAGCCCCAGGCTGCTCCAACCTTCAATGACTGTTTCAGCAGGAGTTCAAGGAGACTTTTTTCCTCTAAGGGAGCTCCTTGCACAATGCAAAAAACCCCAAATCCTTGTACCCAAGTCAGATTAAACAGTCTAGAAAAAATGTAAATCCAAGCAGAGGTTGGACTGTTTGATCTCCAAGAGACTTTCAAAGAAGTACCAACGCCCTCGGGTGTCTCTGCTGGAAGGGCCAACCCTAAATGCTCACAAACCATTTAATAACAGTGCCCAGGGAAACAGGCTGTACCCAGCTCCTGGGGCCAAAGCTGTCTCTGTTCTGGGAGTGCCCCTGCCTCAGGATCAGCATGACAAAGCCACACAGGGTCACACAGATGCAGGAGGAAGCCCTGTGTGATGCACAGAGCCCTCCTGCACCACCACAGCTGAACAGAGCCACAGGAAGGAATTAAGCAGCAAAGGGAGGTTATTGTACAGTCATGAACTTACACTCAATTAAAACCTTAAAATTCCTTCCCCAAATGGGCTCCTCTCCTTGGCACACGTTCAGCATTTATTTACTACCATCAATTCTCTCACCACCGAGTGCAATCAGCCTTTTTCATCCTCTCCATGCACCAATTTACTGATTTAATGTCAGCCCATTGCTTCCAGACATCCTCCCCTTCCCTTCCCTGCAGCAGCAGCAGCACAGCCCTTTCATCCCTGGCTTCCACCCAGTGCTCCCCACCAGAACTCTGTCACCCTACTTTTCATCAAGTGCTTTGCTCTTTCCACCCCATTAAAACAACATGCACCCCCAAATCACACACAACCCCAAAAACACAAGGCTGGTGTGTGTTGGAGTGGGAACACATGGCCCCATCCCCATCCCAGGATCTGCCTGTCCAGGCAGTGCCCACCCCTCCTGCCCATGCTGTCCCAGCACACGATCCCCTCTATCTGGGAACACCCCCCTGCGTCCAGCAGAGTTTTTGGGAATGACTTCGCCCTCACTGTGGCTCCCAAACCTCCCCAGAGCAGATCTGGGGACCCTGGCCTGGGTGCTCCGGCCTCCAAGCGCCAGCTTCACCCATTTCCTGCCACAGGGATCTCGGAGTGCTTTCCTCAGCCCAAGGCCTGGGGGACATTTCTCCTGGGCTGAACAAATAAGATAACAGAGGTGGTTCTGGTACCACCCTGTCAGGCACAGCGGCTCTGCCCACGGCAGCTCCAAAATACCACATCAGGGCCTTCTCTGAGGAGCAGCAGAAGCCAAAATATCCCGTGGGCAGGGAAGTTCTAAGGAGCTGAAATAACTGGAGATTGGGTTACTTCATAACCATTAACCAAGTAATCTGAGTGCTGACACATTCCTGCCCCACTGTGTGGAACAAAACTGAATCATTTGAACTGCAGCCATAGCCAGGGCCATCCAAAACTGATGGAAGAGGGACTTTTTACACGGGCAGACTCTAACGGGACATGGCAAAATGGTTTTAAAGTAAGAAAAGAGACTTAGATTGGAGACTGGGGGAGGTTTTCCCCTGTGAGAGTGGTGAGGCCTTTGCCCAGAGAAGCTGTGGCTGCCCCTGGATGGCTGGAAGTCCCAAGGATGGGATTTGGAGAAACCTGGGATAGTGGAAGGTGTACTGCCCAAGGCAGGGGGGGCAGCAGATGAGCTTTGTGGTTCCTTCCAGCTCAAACCACTGTAGGATTCTGTGATTCCATGTGTTGGGAATGCTCTGCAGAGCCCTGGCAGTGCTGGGCACCAGAGGAATCCACGGGACTGGACAATCCTAAGGCACCTGCTCCAGTTCTCAGGGACCCAGGATCAACATTCCTGCTCTGCAAAGAGACAGGATTATCCCATGGCCCACACCAGCTCTCCAGTAATTTTCACAGAATCCCAAAATGGTTTGGGTTGGGAAGAACCTCAAAGATCATCGAGTCTCACCCCCTGCCATGGCAGGGACACCTTCCACTGTCCCAGGCTGCTCCAAGCCCCATCCAAGGTGGCCTTGGGCACTTCCAGGGATCCAGGGGCAGCCAGAGCTTCTGTTCAGTGTACTCTGGCAGGCTCCCAGTGAGGGGTGGGAAGGAATCCAAGTCCCCCTGAGCCCCCGTGCCAGCCGTGAGTCACCGCTCCAGGCAGCCCCAGCCCACGGCGCCGAGCGCCGGCTGCTGCACGCTGGGATCCAAAGCCATAATCATGGAGTGAAAGAGAAATCTGAAAGTCAGGAAACCACATAATGGATGAGTGAGTCATGCCTGCCTGAAAAACTGAAGATGCCAAAGAAAGCTTAGAAGGCAAAGAAAAGCCCACACCAGCATTGCTGCTGTTCCATCCCGCCACCCCTGAGGCAGGAGATCCATCCCTGCAGCACTGCCTGCCCAAGGCCAGCATTCCAAGGACAGCTCTGGGCCAAGAACACCTGGAGCAGGAAGAGCTCGAGTTGCAAAAATTGTGGGAGCTCTGACAAGGTAACAGAAGTACAGAATTCCTCTCTTGCTGTCAGAATTTACTGAGAAATCACAGAATGGCAGAAAGGCTCATGCTGGGAGGGACCTCAGAGCCCACCCAGTGCCACCCCTGCCATGGCAGGGACACCTTCCCCTGTCCCAGGCTGCTCCCAGCCCCATCCAGCCCTGCCCTCTGGCACTGGCAGCCATTCCCTGGGTGCTGTCCCTGCAGGCCTTGTCCCCAGTCCCTCTGCAGCTCTCCTGGAGCCCCTGCAGGCCCTGCCAGGGGCTCTGAGCTCTCCCTGCAGCTGCTCCTGTCCAGGTGAGCACCCCCAGCTCTCCCAGCCTGGCTCCATCTCCTGGAGCCCATCCGGCCTCCTCTGGAGTTGTTCCCACAGCTCCATGTCCATTCCAAGCAGGAGGCCTGGGATGGAGAGCTCAGAGCTGACCCAAAATCCAGGCTCATAGCCCAGTTCTGTCTCACCTTCACAGCCTCACAGGATGGCTGAGGAAGCCCAGGGCCCCAGGAGCAATGTGGACCTTCAGGAGGGCTCTTCCCTGCACTTCCTGGCCTAGTCCTCCTCCTCCCCAGCAGCCCAGGCTCAAAGGACTGCCCTGCTCCCTTCCCAGACACACTCTGCACAATTAATCCAAGGGCAGCAGCACCATTCCCACGCTGCCGTACAAGGACAGCTTCTCCCAATTCCAGCCTTATTAATCCCTCATGTGTCTCACCAAGAACTGATGATTCCCATGTTCACAGGAGCCCTGCAGAGCAGGAAACAGGGTGACAACAGCCTCTGCCTTGGCCATGGCACATGCTGCACAATCTGCTTTTCCTCCAGCCAGAAGGAATGAGCTGCTCCCAAGCCACCCACGCTGCTGCAGCCAGCTCGTGCCTCTCCCAGCAAAGTCCTTCCCTTCCACTGAAGAACAGGATTCCAAGAGGGCAAGGTGCTGCCTGTCCCCAGATTGCTACAGCTCATCCCACAGGAAATCCCTAACCTCAATTATCCAACCTCAACAACAGCCTGCAGCCATCACCTTGACTTCTTTGGGAATAAAAGCCCTTCCCAAAGCCACTCTCCTGCATAATTCCCTTCCCACAAGGATCAGGATAGCAGCAAAGGGAGACCCAAGGCAGATGTGGATCCTGGCACACAGAGGAGGAGAAAGCCAAAGGCATGGGAAGAAGGCAGAGGAAAGGAGGAGGAAGGAGTTTGTGAATAACACAAGTCCACAAAAAAGCCAAGTTCTTATTCTTGGTGCTCAGGGGCCGGTTCAGTTCCAGGCACAAACGGCCACAGTGGGAGTCCCAGAAGAAGAACAAGATCCTGGATGTGCCAGGCACCGCCTGTGCAGTGCCCCAGCAATGGAATGCCACCAGATCCCACATGGGACAAGCTCAGTGACATGGCAGGACAAGGGGTTAGAGGTAAACAGGAAGAAAGTGACATCTCTCTGCAGGACAGGCTGCAGCAGAGCGGCCACACTGCTCCCCAGGGGGAACCCTGACCTCCACTCACACATGGGGAGGAGAAAGACTCTTCCCACAAAACCCCACTCATCTTTTTACCGCTAAATGTCACTACAGAAGATCACCCCAAACCCCAGGTACTTCCTTTCCCCATGCCCAGTCACTGCCAGGGGACACCACGCAGCACGTGGGGTGGCAGACTGTGACAAGCAGCAACTTAGGGGCAGCACCAGCAGCACAAATGAAAATAAATCCCTGTTCTAGCAGGCAAAGATCACTCACATTAGGAAAACAGCAGCTTGAAAGTACTTTCCCTTCCTTGCCAGCCAGACATGAGCACTTTGGGTTACATCAAGACCAGGAGAATGAGAGAATCCCAGAATATCCTGAGCTGTAGGGACCCCCAGGGATCCCCCAGTGCCAGCCCCAGACCCCCCAAACCCCAGCCTGGGCATCCCTGGCAGCGCTGGCCAAAGGCTCCTGGAGCTGTGGCAGCCTCGGGGCCGTGCCCATTCCCTGGGCAGCCTGGGCAGTGCCAGCACCCTCTGGGCAAGAACCTTGCCCTGAAATCCAACCCAAATCCCTCCAGGCCCAGCCCCAGCCACTCCCTCAGGTAGAAAAAAATCCCCCATGGATGGGATGGGCAAAGAGCAATGATCCCAAACGTGCTGCTACAAGGCAGGTGTTCCTGAATTCTAAACTTGTGCCCCAAAGTGAGACTGCTGGTTTTTGATCCAATGGGGAAATGAGAAGCCCCCCCAGCTCTGAGTGGCACCGTGCCAGCAGTGAATGAGCCCTGCCTGCCTGGAGCTGCCTCACTGAAAAGGTTGTTACTAAAAAAACAATTTAAAAAGAAAGTCTTGAAATGAGTCACTGTGGAATCAGGATGAAATTGTGAATTTTATGCTTTGCTACACTGGAAGATGGAAATGCTACTTTTGGAGGAGGCAGTGGGGAGATTCACCCCTCAAATAAAAAACACCTCCTAAAGTGGCTGTTTTCTGAGCGTGATCAGGGAAAGAGGAACTTTCTAGAACAGATACAGACCAAGAGCAGCACTGGAACCCTGAGGCTCCTCATCCCAGCAGGGTCCTGGCAGTGCAGGGGCAGCAAAAGGTGACACAAAACACAAGGTGTCTGTCACCTCTAGGCAATGAAACCTGGGGGGTAGAGCAGGAGCTGCCAAAAGCAGAAGGGAATCCCCAAATCCCCGGGGCTGGCCCAGCCCTGCCAGCCCATGCAGTGCCAGCTGTGCCCATGGGCACCTTGTCCCCAGCCCAGAGCACTCAGTGCCACCTGCAGGGGACACCTGCAGGGCTGGGCACTGCAAAGCTCCCTGGGCAGCCCCTGCCAAGGCCTGAGCTCCCTTTCCATGGGCAAATTGCTGCTGCTGTCCAAGCTGAGCCTGCCCTGGCCCAGCCTGAGGCCGTTCCCTCTTGTGCAGTCAAGGGGGAAGGGAGAAGGGAGCAGGGGAAGAGGGAAGGAGGGATGGAGGGAATGCTTTCCAGAGATGACAGTGGTGATTCCATCAGCTCAGCAGCTCCTGAAACCTCACCCTTGGTCTGAAAATTCCACATGGACAGGCAGCTCCCACACCTGGCTTTCCTGAGGACCAGGAGACACATGGCCACTTGTGCTTTAGGAACAGCAGGGATTTCACAGTGATCCCAAACCTCAGATGCTCCTTCCCTGAACACAGACTTTCCAAGATCCTTCAGGGCCTTTGAAGTAATAAAGAGGCTTCAAAAGACAACCTGGGAACTCCTTGAACAACAGACTCTTCATCACCAGCACACAGGGAAGAGCTCTGGTGTGATGCAACCCCGATGCAGTTCAGCACTTTAAAGTGATGTTGTGTAAGCAAAAACTCAAGGAAGGAAACCCCCAAACCTTTCCCTAGCCCAGCTCCAGTGCCACCCCACAGCTGCTCCTCCTCTGCCTGTGCTAAACCCAGCTTAACCCTCCCTGAGACTGCCCAGAGTCACCTGGGAACACCGAGTGTAGAATGTCCAGAAAATCCTCAAATTTGAGCAGATCTGGGGTTCCCCCAGAAGGGCAGCTCACCTTTTCCCCATCATTCCTAAACCATGGTTTAGCTGTGGCTTCCCCCAGGCAGCTGGAGAGGCACTGCGGGGTTTGAAACGTGCCCTTGTTCTGAGCCCTGTGCAGAAAGGAGTTGGTTTTAGGGGAAGCTGAGGCTGGAAAGGGGCATTTTCCAAACCCCAGTCACTGGGAGTCAGACTGGGACAGCCCAGCCATGGAATGCCAAACTGGTTTGTGTTGGGAGGGGCCTCAGAGTCATCCAGTGCCCCCTGCCATGGCAGGGACCCCTCCCACTGTCCCCAGTGTCCAGCCTGGCCTTGGGCACTGCCAGGGATGCAGGGGCAGCCCCAGCTGCTCTGGGCACCCTGTGCCAGGGCCTGCCCACCCTGCCAGGGAACAATTCCTCATTGCCAAGAACTCCTGATCCATCCCTGCCCTCCATCCCTTGTACCACGTACCTGCACACGCACCTTTTACTGCCCCATGTACCCCTCAGGGCCTGGGATGGGGACTCCAGGTGCTTCTTTTCCACCTGTCCCACAGCACACCCAGACCCCACTGTGCTGCTGCTTTCCCCACAGCCTCACAATCCACGTTCGCCGTGGTTCCCCCGCGCTGAGGGGGAACGCGCCATGCCGAGCGCCCCGGCAGCAGCCAGGCCAGCAGGGCTGGCTCTGCCCGCACAGCACCGGGCCGAACAAACAGATCCTTCCCACAGGCAGTGCCTCGCTAAGGCAATGCCCCCCGGAGCTTCAGGGAGGGGATAAATCACCGGGCAGGGAACGGCACAGGGACGGGCTGGTGTGAGGGCCCGTGGTGTGAGGGCCCGTCCTGGAGCCGCCGGCCCCGCAGGGACCCGCGGCACAGGCAGTGCTCGGAGCAGCACTCCAAGGGCAAACAAATAAATTCCTCAGGCGCCTTCCTCAGCGCTCCATAAATCCTGCAGGCACACAGGGGGGCAGAAGGTGGGAGCTCTGCACACGGGAGCAGTGCCCAGCAGAGCTGCAGGTCTGCTCTGGGAGCAGCGCAGCTCTCCCTCCCCTCACGGCCCTGGCCCTGCCTCACAAAGCACAAACCCAGAGCTGAGGGGGCTCAGAGCCATGGACAGGGCTCTGGGATCCCTCTCCTGGAAGGACGGGGCTCTGGGATCCCTCTCCTGGAAGGACGGGGCTCTGGGAGCCCTCTCCTGCACGGACGGGGCTCTGGGAGCCCTCTCCTGCACGGACGGGGCTCTGGGAGCCCTCTCCTGCACGGATGGGGCTCTGGGAGCCCTCTCCTGGAAGGACGGGGCTCTGGGATCCCTCTCCTCAATGGACGGGGCTCTGGGATCCCTCTCCTCAATGGACGGGGCTCTGGGAGCCCACTCCTCAATGGACGGGGCTCTGGGAGCCCTCTCCTGCACGGACGGGGCTCTGGGAGCCCTCTCCTCAATGGACGGGGCTCTGGGAGCCCTCTCCTCAATGGACGGGGCTCTGGGAGCCCTCTCCTCAATGGACGGGGCTCTGGGAGCCCTCTCCTCCACGGACGGGGCTCTGGGAGCCCTCTCCTCAATGGACGGGGCTCTGGGAGCCCTCTCCTCCACGGACGGGGCTCTGGGAGCCCTCTCCTCAATGGACGGGGCTCTGGGAGCCCTCTCCTGCACGGACGGGGCTCTGGGAGCCCTCTCCTCAATGGACGGGGCTCTGGGAGCCCTCTCCTCAATGGACGGGGCTCTGGGAGCCCTCTCCTCAATGGACGGGGCTCTGGGAGCCCTCTCCTGCACGGACGGGGCTCTGGGAGCCCTCTCCTCAATGGACGGGGCTCTGGGAGCCCTCTCCTGCACGGACGGGGCTCTGGGAGCCCTCTCCTGCACGGACGGGGCTCTGGGAGCCCTCTCCTCAATGGACGGGGCTCTGGGAGCCCTCTCCTTGTTCCCATGCCGAGGCTGGCAGCTGCACTGGAATATTCTCCGTGGGAGCAGTGCCCCGGCAGTCACGGCTCTGTCACCCGGAGCAGCCCCTCAGCAGAGCACACAGACCACAGGACAGACAGCTCAAACTGCCCCAAACTGCAGCTGGGAAGGGTTTGGGACCACCCTGGGAATGCAGCACAGTGTCTGTGGCTGCCATGGGCACAGAACACTTTGTTTAGCAGAGTTAATTACAGACCAGCACAGCTTCCAGCAAGCTGAGGCTGCCTCGGAGATGTGCTCCAAATCACAGAGAGTGGCCTTGACTTATTTAAAAAGATTCTTGTTCCCAAACACAGTGGGAGGGACCGAGACTTTCTGCATGACATCAGCCACCAAACTTGAGAAAACAGCAGCATTCCATGTGCAAATTAAAAATAAAATTTCATTACTGGAAAAAAAAAACCAAAAAATAACACTTGAAAAAAACGTAACATTATTATTGTCATGAACAGCTTAAAAGTTAAATTCTAAAAAAACCTGCACCTGGTGTCTTCTTGAAAGAGACACTGAAACCCACCCAGTGCCACCCCTGCCACGGCAGGGACACTTTCCATGGCTCCCAGCCCCAGTGCCCAGCCTGGCCTTGGGCACTGCCAGGGATGCAGGGGCAGCCCCAGCTGCTCTGGGCACCCTGTGCCAGGGCCTGCCCACCCTGCCAGGGAACAATTCCTCATTGCCAAGATCCCACCCAGCCCTGCCCTCTGGCACTGGCAGCCATTCCCTGGGTGCTGTCCCTGCAGGCCTTGTCCCCAGTCCCTCTGCAGCTCTCCTGGAGCCCCTGCAGGCCCTGCCAGGGCTCTGAGCTCTCCCTGCAGCTGCTCCTCTCCAGGCTGAACCAGCCCAGCTCTCCCAGCCTGGCTCCAGAGGGGCTCCAGCCCTGGAGCAGCTCCGGGGCTCCCCTGGTCTCTCTCCAGCAGTTCCAGGTCCCTCCTATGCAGGGACTCCCAAACTGGAGCAGCTCTGCTGTGGGGTCAGCCCAGGGAGGGGGGTTTAGGGCTGGAGGAGAGCAGAGCCCATCCCACTCCCAAATCACCTGGCTGGAAGCTTTATTTGCCCAGAGTTTTGGACACTTCACTTGGAGGGAAAAAAGCATTTGTAAGGAAAAATAAATGTTACTTTTTCATGTAAATCTTGTATCTTCAGGCTACATCAGCTGATCTGAAAAAAAGTCCCCAAAACCCCAAAAAGGAAGCTGAGTTTCTCTCTATCAGCTCTCCTGCCCAGTACCAGCACAGGCCACAGCCACTGACTCTACTGGTGGTATTTCTTTCCCAAGAGCAGAAGTGTCACCTCTGCAGCACTTCCGTGCCCAGCCAGAACACACAGGACTAAGTTTAGCCATCGTTAGGCCACAGAGAAATCCCTCCTAAGCCCTGTCCACTCCCAGAGCCAAGGAGGCACCAGCAAACCAAACCATCTGCAGAGAGCTCTGCATTCTCTCAAATCCAACTCTTCAAACTCATTATTCAGGGTTAATTCCTTGCAGCTCCTCCAGGACCAGAGGAGCAGCGGCCCTGGGGTCTGAGCAGCAACACTTGGGGATGTTGGGCTGCAAAGCTCGGGTCAGAGTGTGAAATTCTGGGTGATTTCTGCTGGGCTGGGCTGTGCTGACTCGGTACCAGCCACAGCCACGCTGAAGGCCTGTGTTTACCAAAGGGATAACTCTGGCTACCAGGGAAGCTCCCTGCCAAATCCTAACACAAACACTCAGGTGACTCAGGAGGATGAGCCCAGACTCCTCTGGATCTTCTTTAATACCTCATTAATTCAGGTTAAAAAACACTCCATACCCTCCAGGCAGAAAATATTCTTTCCAGCAGCAGCATAAAGGGGAAAAGGAGCCACAAGCTTTCTTTCCTTCCTCCTCTGCTGCAAACAGGGAACTTCCCTGCAGCTTCCCTGAAAATTCTTGCCCAAACCAATTCCAAGTGGCCCAGGCTGCCAGGGCAAGGGTGGAATCACATCCCTGGAGGGATCTAACAGCGCTGTGCATGTGGCACTTGGGGACATGGCTTAGTTGAACTCTGCAAGGGCTTTCCCAACCTAAATAATTCCAGGATAGCCCCCAGTAAACCCAGCCCTTTCTCACCCTGTGCACCAATGCCTTCACAAGTATTTCTACCAAGGCTCACACAATGACTCTAGTGAACAAAAGCCTTTTTTCCTCCTCCTTTCCAACACAAATTCCCTTGTTTCTCTGGGAAACAGAAGGTGCTGGATTCACTCCCAGGGCCAGGGCAGGTGTCAGTGAAGCCTTCCTGGGAATGCTGGATGTGCCACCACGCTGCCCTTGGGGAGGGTCTCGAGTCCCTGCTCTGCCAGGTGACCTCCTGCACAACAGTGACATCTCTGCACGTTACTCCTGCCTCAGGAACAGGAAGCCTGGGGCTTCCACATCCCACAGCACCATGAAGTTACACATCCAGGGCCCGTGAGGAACTCCAAGGAGTTGGGAGTGGCATTCCCAGCACAGGTGTTTGGCAGATGCTGAAGAAGCCACCTGAGCTTGAACCACAGAGCAAGACTTGGGTCTGGTTGAACAATTCCTGTTCCCTGAGTGAACAGCAGCTGGAGTTTCTCCCAACCCCAAAGGAATCATGAGATGGAACCCATTACACACCGCAGGGGGAGTAAGGATGAGCTGGGGTGAAATGTCCCCTTTTCCTACAGCTCAGGCAACCTCCACCCCAGTTCCAGTGCTCCTGCAGGACCCAAGAGAGCACAGCCCTGTGGGCACAGCAGGCCTGGGCTGATCCTGGCTTTCCTGCTGCTTCTCCCACATAGAGCTCAGCTTTGTCCTGGATCCTGCCACGTTCCCAGCCTCAGGAGGGCACCAGGGCCATCACACTGCTGGGACTTGGGGCTCCCTGTGCTCTGGGTGCCCGTGCAGAGCCAGGATGGCTCCTCCAAAGCCCTGAGTGCTGCCAGCACAGCCAAGAGCCAAAGGTACTGCCGAGCTGGCTGGGATGAGCTGGGACACTGGGACAGCAGCATACTGGGATAGCAGGACACCTCCTCCCAGCAGAGTCCCAGGGACAGGAAAGCATCTCAGCCATTTCACCTTGTTAGGCTGAGCACTGAAAATAGCCCCGGGATGAAAAACAAACCAGCTGGACAAGTTCTCCACAGCAGGAGGCTCTGGCCAGAAGCAAGTGAGCTCTGTCCTGTCCTGAGCTGTGTCCTGAGCTCTGTCCTGTCCTGAGCTCTGTCCTACCCCCCTGCCCAGAGCTCCTGTATTGTCCCCTGCCCAGGGAGCTCCTGAGTTGTCCCCTGCCCAGGGAGCTCCTGTATTGTCCCCTGCCCAGGGAGCTCCTGTATTGTCCCCTGCCCAGGGAGCTCCTGTATTGTCCCCTGCCCAGGGAGCTCCTGTATTGTCCCCTGCCCAGGGAGCTCCTGTACTGTCCCTTGCCCAGGGAGCTCCAGAGGGGTCAGTGCCACTGGAGCATCCCCCCAGCCAGCCCTCGGGGAGGGAGGGGTGGCAGGGAGAGCAGTGCCCCATCCAGCACACCTCTGAAGATATCCATCTGCAGGATGGCACAGGAATGCCAGACATTCCCGTTAAGGACGTGACAAACTCCAAGGGCTGAGCCTCACCCTTTGAAGCATCAAACATTTTTTCTCCTTTCCCAAGAAGAAAAATAAAAGATGGGAGAAAAAATAACCAGCGACCCCACTTTTCACAGCAATTGCTGTCAGGAAAACTTCTCTAGGAATCATCCTGCAGTGTGGGAGAACAGCACTGAATGCCCCCAAACATCCCTTTCCACCCTCTTTTTATCTTAATGATACAGAAAATGAAATGAACAGGAAAACCTGTTTATCTCCAAAACCCAGCGTGCAAATGTCCAGGAAACAGTGTGGTCCATGAGAAACCTCTGAGAGCAGCAGGAGCAGAGCCAGGAGGGCAGGGATGGGATGGGATGGGGACAGCCCTGGGGTGGCACAGGATAACACCCATGGTGGGAGGAGGTGGGATGAGGACAGCCCCCATCACTGCCCCACCAAGAGATCCCTCTGCCAGGCGTGCTGCCATCACCATTCCCACAAAAGCAGCACCATTCCAACTTGGCTTCCGCACCTGCCAGTTCCACACTTCTGGAGCATGCCCTCTTCCATCCAGAGGCCCTCCAGGACACAGCTGAATTAACTGACTCTCAGCAGGCCAGGCTGCAGGAGTGGCACTCCCTGAGGAAGCTGAGGGCCCTCTTCACCCTGCCAGCCCTGCAGGACGCACTCACCCCTCTCGGGACAGAGCCAGCCTGGGCTCCAGGAGGCAGCTGGGAAGATAACAGCTCTGAGACCCTGGGTAACAGCACAAAGCAGAGCTGGGGCTGCTCTGGCAGAGCCTGGCACAACCCAAGCCCCCAGATCCCCGGGCAGCATCAGCAGCTGTGCTGGGTTTGTGCCCCAGTCCTGGCTGGGGACAAAGCACCCTGAGCCCCCGGGCAGAGCCACCTGGATCCACACACCACACAGATAAAAGCATGCCATGGACAAGTCCTTCCTGATCCTTTCCACAGGTTTGGAAAAGATCTCCTCGATTCTGCAGTTTACAGCCCAGACCCACTGCGAAACCCCAGGAACACCAAACTGCTGTCACCTTCCCCAAACACTCTGAGGTGCTCAGACCTTCCATCAGCCACTTCCCCAGCAACACTTCATCCCTGGACTTGGATCCAGCTCCAGAAATGCCAACCGGAGGAGGAAGCTGGGAAGCTCCAGCAGGATCTGCCCTGCCTGAGATGGGATCAGTTCCCTCAGCAGCAACCCCTGAGCTCAGCCCCAGCAGGTGGGAAAAGCATCACACATGGATTAAGAGGGAAGAACCCTTCCACAGTCTGCCTGGCCTGGAGCTCTCCTCACTTCACCTGCACTCCTGGAGCTGCTCTGTGACAAGCACGAGGCCTTCAGGCCAGCACAAGGTGCCAAACCTGGATTTTTACCCTCCAGCTGCCAAACTCCAGAACAAACCCACCCAGGCACCCCGAACAACAGCAGCTGCTTGGAGCAGAACACTTCCAGAATTATTTTTGTCCCCCCAAAAATTCGTTTCTATCCTCCATCCATCTCTAGCCAGTTAAAAAAATTACTTTTTTTTCCCTTTGGCTTACTCACCCATTAATTATGTCCTGGCACTCTTACAGATCTAAACACATGCATTGCTTAGCAGCTTTAATCCTGAATTATTCCTGCCTTTCCTGCAATCCAAAGCCTCCCTTGCCTAGGAAGGGGCAGGCTGTTCCAAGCAGCAAGCTGTTCCTTTGTAACTCAGAGAGGAACATTCCTCAAGTTCTCCTGTTTATTGCGTTCTTATCCTCCCAGAACAGCCGAATTTACGGCACCGGAGCTCCAAACCTGCAGAGAAGAATTAAACTGACCTTAAAACGCCATCCTTCAGGGAAAAACAAACACTGGGCTACAAAAATAGTGCCTTTTCCTGCAAAACGTGTGTGTGTGTTACCAAACATCCCCGTTCCCAACTGCACTGCTGCTGCTTCCACTTTCTGAGAGCTGCGGGGATCAGCAAGTCCCAAAGCCCAGAGGAGGTGAAGGGGTGGTGGGACTGAGAACGCCCAGAGCTCCTTGGTGGGATAAAGAGCACTTCCAAGGAGCTGCCTCCCTGCATCCTGCAAATGCCTCTTGTGGCAAACCTCAGCAAGGTGAGGATAAAAACATATACACAAATATATATATATATATATATATATATATACATATGCTAGAGGCAACCCCTCTCCCCCTCAGGGTGGTGGTGAGAGACTTCCAAGGAGCACTTGGTGGTTCCCAAAGTCAAACCCCACAGATGTCTGTGCCACACAGTGAGTTAATGCATTTTCCAAAGTGGAAAAAATAGGTTACTTAAAAATAGGTCCATAATCCAAACAAACAAGCACCCCGGTACTATTTCACAGAGGGAGAACAAGCAGGCAGGGACAGTCCTGGGACACAATCAGGCATGGCTCCCCTGTGACTTCTCTTGCTCCTCTCAAGGTTTTCCATGCACTGCAGGGCCGGGCACCTGGGCCAGGACAAGCTCGTGGGCACAGCCCTGCCATCAGCCCCTGCCATGAATTGTATTATCAGGATTATTGCAGAGAGCTCAGAGCCCCTGGCAGGGCCTGCAGGGGCTCCAGGAGAGCTGCAGAGGGACTGGGGACAAGGCCTGCAGGGACAGCACCCAGGGAATGGCTGCCAGTGCCAGAGGGCAGGGCTGGGTGGGATCTTGGCAATGAGGAATTGTTCCCTGGCAGGGTGGGCAGGCCCTGGCACAGCGTGAGGCAGGAGCTCCTCAAGGCTCCCATGTGCTGCAGGAGTGACAGAGCAATGGCTTTAATTAAAGAGTCCCTGTCCCTGCCAGCACCAGCTCCTAAAACTGAACCGGAGCTCTGGAGGTGCCACAGAATTAATCAGGCAGGGCTGCAGGGGCTGGGGAAATGAAGGTGAGGGAAAATTAAAGCGTCCCAGAGAGCCCAGCATGGATCAGCCATGGGAGCAGAGCAGACTCAGCAGGACAGCGCTGCCTCCACAGGAAACATCCCCAAATTCCAGCAGCAAAGAGAGCCTCAAGGGCAGGAGGGGGAAGCAGCAGGTCCCAGAGCTGCACCTGGTAACAGGAGAAGGCAGAAAAGAGGCCAAAACCCCCATCAGTCACAGCATCCCACACTGGACTGCGCTTAGAGGCACCTTAAAGTCCACCCCATCCCACCCCTGCCATGGCAGGGACACCTCCCACTGTCCCCAGTGCCCAGCCTGGCCTTGGGCACTGCCAGGGATGCAGGGGCAGCCCCAGCTGCTCTGGGCACCTGTGCCAGGGCCTGCCCACCCTGCCAGGGAAGGATTTCTCCCCAGTGGGCCCTGACTGACACAAGGAGGGCTAATGGAATCTCCTTCTCCAGCTGGGGGCAGGGGGATCCCCAGACCCTCACCCAAGAGCAGTGAAGGTCCCAGCTCCTGTTTCCAGAACGTTCCTGGCCCTGCAGTTACCCACAGCAGGGCCCCACACAGCTGGGCCAGCCAGAACAGGAACCACCCTGGTCCCAAAGGGCCTTTCCAGAGGCAACCCAGAGCTGCCCAGGGAGAGCCACAACTCTCCTGCCTGCCAGGAGTTGATTTCTCCCTCTCTGGATTGAAAGCAAAGCTAATTAATGGAGGAAACAGCTTTTTTAACACTAATCAGTTTGTGCAATTAGGGCTCTGGGGAGCAGAATGCCAGGCTGGGCACAGTCCAGCACCGAAGGGCGGCCAGGGCTGGCACTGCCCCTGGGCTTGGGAGCACCAGGGACACGAGGCACTGCCAGCACAGCCTCCAAGTGGGACAAGCAGCAGGACAGGGATAACCCCAGGCAAGTGCTGCTGTTCAGCCACCAGCTCACAGAAAGGGATATTTTACTAACAAATCCCCAAATCCCTGGGGCTGGCCCAGCCCTGCCAGCCCATGCAGTGCCAGCTGTGCCCCATGGGCACCTTGTCCCCAGCCCAGAGCACTCAGTGCCACCTGCAGGGGACACCTGCAGGGGACACCTGCAGGGCTGGGCACTGCAAAGCTCCCTGGGCAGCCCCTAAACACCAGGATGGCCTTTGAGCTCCCCTCCCTCCCCAGCTGGCCGGCAGCTCATGAACCACACCTCCCTGGAGGGTACCTCAGCTGCCCTGGGCTGTCCCCAGACCCCCACCCATCCCTCCAGCCCCTGCCCCAAGGAGGAGAGAGCTCCCACGAGGAATTGTGCGTACCAACACACTCAGGCAGCCCATGAGCCAAGCACCAGCTGAGCAGGCCACAGAAACACAAAGTGCTTCTCCTTCTCACTCCTCTTGGGATGGGGCTCTGCTCCAGGCCCACCAGAGCATCCCAGACCCTGCAGCTGCACCACAAGGGATGTCAGGAGGCTCCTTCCTCACACATTTTCTACTCCATGCCCTCCTGAGAGCAAAGGATGGAAAGGACAGAGGGATTGCTGCCTTCCCCGTGGGTGTGTGTATCCCTGCCCCGTGGTGGGAAAGGACAATCCAAAGCAGGGTTTGGGGCAGGAGCTGCAGCCCCAGCAGCTCCCCCTGCACCCTGCTGCAGGCAGGGACCACCCCAGGGGCACAGCAGACATGGAGACCGCTGCTTTCCAAGGCAGCAAATAAATAAATCTAACAAGAAATTAAATTAAGAGCCTCTCTCTGATCCAGCTGAGCATTACTCCAAGTTTCTGGGCCAAGCAGGGAAGGGAATGAGCTGGAGGGAGCCAGGAGCTCCCCAGCAGCCCCAGCACTGCCCTGCTCCTCCTCCTTCTCCACATGAGGCCACTTTGCTGCCAAAACACGATTTTTCCAGCTCTCAGAATGGCAATTCCTCGAGATGAGTTCCATTCCCGAAGGAAGCCGAGGCTGTGCTTCCAGCTGAGCTGGGGAAGAACATGGACTTTTCCCTGGCAGAGCCTCCAAGTGTTCCCACAACTGCTTCATCTCCCTCACCCAACCCAAAGCTGCTGCTCACAGGTGCAATTTCTATTCAGTGAACCCCTCGAAGGACTGAATTTAACAGCAACATCTCCTTTACAAGGCATTTTATCAAAGGAAGGAGAGCAAAGCGGGTCGCTGTGCCCCATGAACTGCCCCAGGTGCGTGGAAGGACAGAGACCCAGCCTGTCCCACCCTGCAGGATAAGGCATCACTGAGCTCCTCGCAGCTCCACTGAGGCCTCCTCCTGCTCACAGGACAAAAGCCCTCATGCTGGGTTCAAGCCCAAACCCAGCACTTCCCAAGGCAGAGGTTCTGCAGCAAAGGATTCACTTTCAATGAACCCCTGGGCCTTGGGATGGCAAGGACAGACAGGGTTGGGCACAGCCTCCTCAGCCAGAAATTCACATTCTCCCCTCTGGAATCAATGACAGACACCAGGCTGTGGCTGCAGCCCCGCTTCCTCAGCCTGACTTTGTGCCACAGGAGGCTCCCTGGGGTTAAGGGCAGCTCCAGGTGTTCCAGGCACACACAGGAACAGCCCTGGGCACAGTCCTGCAGCCTTGGGCACCAACACGATCAGGATGTGGTTTTAACTTGTTCTTTAAAGCACTGAGATAGGAGCAAAGATGACTCAAGAAGGGTTGAGATGAAGGAATCAGTGAAGCAAGAGACAGGGCAGGAGAAGGAGCAAGGATGAGAAAGAGGAGCTGCTGAGAAAGAGGAAAAGCCACCAAACCTGTGCCAGCCCTGCACCAGAGCCCAGCCCTTGCCACCCTCTGAGGCATCACCCAAAAATGCCTCCACCCAACACAGAATTCAGAGCCCACCTCTGAGCTGCTGCAGGAAAGAGGGGAAATAAATCCACACCACAATCCCTGAGCTGCCTCAAGGATGCCAGAACAGGGACCCAGCTCCCTGTGGATGCCAGACCCCAGGAAGGAATTCCCTGCACAATGAAATAAGGCTCAGGGCAATGCATACTGGCACCACTTCCATGTTACTGCAGGGGGGTCTGGATCCCCCTGGATCTGCAGGGGGAAGCTGTCACCATTGAGGGAACCAGGGATGAGCCCCAGCCATCCAAACCCCCAGCCTCCACAGCCAGCTTTCCTCGGAGCTCCTACAAACACACCTGGGAGTGTTTGTGAACCAGGGATGAGCCCCAGCCATCCAAACCCCCAGCCTCCACAGCCAGCTTTCCTCGGAGCTCCTACAAACACACCTGGGAGTGTTTGTGAACCAGGGATGAGCCCCAGCCATCCAAACCCCCAGCCTCCACAGCCAGCTTTCCTTGGAGCTCCTACAAACACACCTGGGAGTGTTTGTGAACCAGGGATGAGCCCCAGCCATCCAAACCCCCAGCCTCCACAGCCAGCTTTCCTTGGAGCTCCTACAAACACACCTGGGAGTGTTTGTGAACCAGGGATGAGCCCCAGCCATCCAAACCCCCAGCCTCCACAGCCAGCTTTCCTTGGAGCTCCTACAAACACACCTGGGAGTGCTCTCCTGTGCTGGGCTGCACAGAGGGCGAGCAATTAAAATAAAAACAACCTTAAATCCCACACACTGGTTGCAGGTGATGTGATTTAAGGAGGAAGAGCCAGCTGAGCAAGATTAGTATTTTAAATAAGTTGAAGGTTAAGACATTTGACCCAAACAATGGGTCACATTTTTGATGGCCCACATAAAACTCGTGTAAAACATTGGCCACAGCCCCGGAGGATGTTCTGATAAGGACCAGAAAAAGCACCAAAACCTGGCTGATCTGGGCAACAGCCAGAGCACAGCATATGAGCAGAAAGAGGGGGAAAAATTCCTGGAAGTCCAGTTTGTCCCTGAGGAGCCTGGTTTGCCCCCTTTTAAGGGGTGTGAAAAGGTCCCAGGCCGGGCTGCAGCCTGACAAATTCGGGCTAAAAATAACCAGGGCGGGTGCAAACAATGCCGTGGGGCCGTCACACATCCTGTGACAGCGGCAGGAGCCCAAACCTGGCCTCGGGCAGGGCCAGGGGCTCCAAACCCCCCACACCTCCTTACAGGGCTCCTGTGCGGCGAGTGGAACCAAACTTCAGCGTGATCCCGGCAGGAAAAGATTACAGATCAAAGATTAAGGCCTCAATTCGCCTCTGAGGGAGTCAAAGACAGGAGAAAATCTGGTTTTCCCCGGGATTCAGTCACCAATTCTTATCTTCCTGCATGGATAAACCCACCCGTTTCAAACTCTTGCTTAAAAGATCTCCCAAACTGTGAATCGGGATCATTCCTAATCCTCTGTAAAACCTGCTGATGCATCCATCCCCTGAACGCGCAGAGCAACCTCAGCAGCCCAAGAAGCGCTGCAGCTCAGGCTCCTGCTCTCTGCAAGCACTTCCCTGCACCGCCCGAGAAACTTCCCCGGTGCTGACGTCTTATCGTTAAAACCCTGCCATCCTAATTAAAGAATTGAATTTAAAAAAAAAAATCACCTTTGCACGTTGGAAAATGTGTCAAAGCCGAGCACTTTCACTTTCAAAAGCGTCCAGCACTCACCTCTGCCTCCCACCGAGCAGCAACACCTTCTGCTTCCAGGGAAAACAGCGGGAAAAGCGTGTCCTGTGCCGGCTGAGGACATTCCCTGCTGGGAGCTGGGAGCGACAGCTCAGAGAGCTCCAAACCCAGCGGCCCGGAGACCTCGGGGGACCCGCGGCAGCAGAGGGCACGGAGCCCGCCCGGCTGCCCCGGGACGGGACACGGAGCAGGGGACACCGATCCCTCCCTGGCCACTTTCCTGCACCTTTGGGGCTCCAGCCCGAGCCAGCCAGCAGTCCCATGGCGGTTCGGAGCCAAACCACGGCCCAGCGCGACCCGAAGCGCTGGAGCAGCCGCGGCGGGGGCAGCTCTGGGGCCGCTGCCGCCCGTGCCGGGGCTGCCTCCGCTCGCCGAGAGCACAGCCAGCAGCTGAATCACCCAGGCTGCCACACTTCTGCAGGGCCTCCAAAAATAACCGCGCTGGAAATTCCTTGGAGGCACAAACCTTGCTTCACAAGGACTGCGGAGATCCAGTTTCCTTAGTGGAGCAGACTGGATGCGAACGGGCCGAGGGTTCAGGGGCACGGCCAGAGGGGATGAGGAGCCCTGGTCCCGGGGACAGCCAGTGACAGACCCCAGCCCGGGCCGGCATGGAGCCGCCGAGCTGCCCGGGCTCCCACCCCGAGCTGCCCACGGTTCTGCTGCTGCCCCGGCTCCAGGGCCGGCTCCTTGTCCCCGGCGAGCCCCAGGCTCAGAGCCGAGTCCTTCCCAGGGCTCCGCTGCGGCGCCTTCCATCAAACACCAGCATCCAAACACCGCCCCAGCCCCTTCCCCGCGCCCACATCCCCCGAGCCGCCCCCAGCAAGGCCTGCCCGGGCCGGGCTGCACCCGGGGGTCCCGGCAGCGGCGCTCGGCACTGCCGGTGCCCGGGGCTGCGGCCGGCCCGGGCCGGGCTCACAGCTCCGGCTGACCTCGGGCACCGCCACAAGGACACGGAGCCCACGGAGCCGGCTCCAGGGCAATCCCCCCCGTGCCGGGGCTCGGCTCCCGCTGCCCGTGCGGCTGTCGGGGCGGAGGGGATGGGAACGGGGCGAGCAGAGCGCCAGAGCTGTGCCGCCCGTGCTCCTCAGGTGGGACTGGTGCTCCTGCACCGCGGGGCTCCCACAGCGAGAACGGCCCCGAAACGGCTCATGAGGAACCCTCGGGTCCGCAGCTCCCGGCACCGCTCTCGTTACCGCGGGCGAACAAGTAAATAACACTAATTATCTCAAATCCCGCCAACCGCTCCCAGTCGATGCCATTTAACGAAGAATAGCGCAATATTGTAAATGAGCTGAAATTTAAAACTTTGGACCCAAACAGCCGGAGCCCGCTGCAGGAACAACCCGGGGTTATTTCGGTCCTTGCGGGGTCCCGAAGCGGGCGGGGATCACCGCAGCTCTTGCCCGAAAGGCAGAGGAATGGCCCCAAAACGGAGTGCGGGGGGGGCTGGCACGGCCTTCCCGGGCAGCGCCCGAGCCCGGCGGGGCGGTCAGGGCACCGCGGGGCCCGGCCGGGGGCTCACCTGCGATGGCCGAGTCGTCCAGGTGGGAGCCGGGGGCCCGCTCGGCGCGGCCGGGATGCTGCAGGACGAGGAGGAGGAGGAGGAGGAAGAGGCCGCACAGCGCCCGCACGGCCCGGCCCGGCCGCGGCTCCATTTCCGCGTCCCCGCCGCCGTCAGCTGCTCCTCGGCATCGGCACCGGCTGGGGGCCCGCGGGGTGTCCCGGTTATCCCGGCTATCCCGGCACCGCCGCCAGCTGCGGCCGCGCACCGGCTACCGGAACCCTCTGTCCCCCTCGCCCCGCAGTGGTCTCTCCCAGGACAGCCTCCCCCCCCGCCGCAGTGGTCTCTCCCGGGACAGCCCCAGTCCCCCCGCCGTCAGTGGTCTCTTCCCGGGGTAACCCCGCCGGCCCCTCTCCGTTCTGCCGGGATAACCCCGCTTCCCGCCACCTCCGCTAGCGGCTTCCCGGCCCGCTCCGTCCCTCCGCCGCCTCCTGGCAGCGGTGCCTGCCCAAAAACCCCGCTCTGTCTGTGCCGGGACAGCCCCGCCCCCCCCCTCCGGGCCCGCGGTGGTCTCGTCCGCCCCCCCGCGCGCCGCCCTACGCACCGGGCCCTGGCGCGGCCGCGCGCGCGCTCACAGGGAGCGTGGCCAAGCACTGCTGGGCCACACCCACTAGGGGCGGGGCCAACGGGGGCGGGCACGTGGCCACGCCCCCGCTCCCGCCCGCGCGCGCACGGTGCTGGCCCGCAGCGACCTCTGGTGGGTGGAGAGGGGAATGGCGGGACAGGGACACAGCGACAGGAGCGACACATCGCGATAGGGGGACACACCGACAGGGGTGACACACACCGACAGGGGACACATCGCGATAGGGGGACACGCCGACAGGGGTGACACACACCGACAGGGGACACACCGGGACAGGGGACACACCGCGACAGGAGCGACACATCGCGATAGGGGGACACACCGACAGGGGTGACACACACCGACAGGGGACACATCGCGATAGGGGGACACACCGACAGGGGTGACACACACCGACAGGGGTGACACACACCGACAGGGGACACACCGGGACAGGGGACACACCGACAGGGGTGACACACACCGACAGGGGACACATCGCGATAGGGGGACACACCGACAGGGGTGACACACACCGACAGGGGACACACCGCGACAGGGGACGCACCGACAGGGGTGACACACACCGACAGGAGTGACACACACTGACAGGGGACACACCGACAGGGGACACACCGACAGGGGTGACACACACCGACAGGGGTGACACACACTGACAGGGGACACACCGACAGGGGACACACCGACAGGGGTGACACACACCGACAGGGGTGACACACACTGACAGGGGACACACCGACAGGGGTGACGCACACTGACAGGGGACACACCGACAGGGGACACACCGACAGGGGACACACCGCGACAGGAGCGACACATCGCGATAGGGGGACACACCGACAAGGGACACACACCGGGACAGGGGAGACACACACAAGGGACACACACCGCGACAGGGGACACACCGCGACAGGGGATACATCACGACAGGAGACACACACTGGGACAGGGGACACACCGACAGGGGACACACCGCGACATGGGAGACACATCGCGATAGGGGGACACACCGACAGGGGACACACACCGATAGGGGACACACCCCATGGGACACACACCAATATGTCACACACCAACATGTCACACACCCTGACATGTGGCACAACCTGACATGTCACACACCCCAACATGTCACACACCCCAACATGTCACACACCCTGACGTGTCACCCACCCTGGCTCTCTGGGCAGAGACACTCTGGGGTCCCAGCACGTGGCTCCTGGTTCGCGGTGGGGCTGAGGAGATTGTGACACCTCCTAGAGTTGGGACACCTCCAGGGCCACCAGCTCCCGGTGGCACGGCTGGAGCGGTGCCACCAGTGTGCCCTGAGGCCACCGCCTGGGGGGGCACGGGGAGCTCACATCTGTCCCACCCCTCACATCTGCCCCAATCCTCTCTTGTGTCCCACCCCTCACATCTGCCCCAATCCTCTCTTGTGTCCCACTCGGCCAGGGTGCTCCGAGCAGTGACAGCAGGCTGTTCCCAGCCGGGTGCCTACGCCCCTGCTCTGGGGTGGGGGTCCCAGGCCGGCCCCTCCTGGGGTCCCCTGGCCATGGTGGGGATCCCAGGCTGGGACACGGGGCTGGCTGCTGTCCAGGCTGAGGTCCAGGCTGCTGTCCAGTGTCCCTTGGGTTCCGGTCCCTGTGCTGGCACTGGGGAAGGTGCTGGCTGTGGGTGGGGGTCCCACACCTGCAGACCCCAAGATGATGATGGGGACGGGCCACTGGGATGGGGACAGGCCACTGCTGTGGGGACGGGTCACTGGGGTGGGGACAGGCCACTGGGGTGGGGACAGGCCACTGGGATGGGGACAGGCCACTGGGGTGGGGACGGGTCACTGGGGTGGGGACAGGCCACTCGCTCCCAGGAGCTGCCTCCCCTCCATGCCCGGTGTCCCCCACAAGCCCCTCCTGCCCCAGCGACCCCCATGGGCTGTGGGCACTGTTGGGGGGACCTGGCCCTTGTGGGGACCCCCAGACTGCGGGACCCGGCCCTTGGGGGGACCCTCACAGCACCCGGGCTCCTCTGGCCTCGGGGCTGAGGGGGGACACTCCTGCAGCAGCCACAGGACCCTGTGCTGTCACCCCCTGTGCTGTCACCCCCTCCCCACGCAGACCCCGAGGGCAGGGGGTGTCATGTCCCCCCCACCATCAGCCCCCGAGTCCCCAGGTGACCCCGGGTGGGGTGGGCTCCCCTCCCTGCTCACCCCCCGCACCCCCAGAGCTCTGGGCCCCCCGGGCTGGCAGGGGCTGTCCCGGTGTGTCCCTGTCCCCAGCGCTGGGGTCGGGGTGAGTGGCAGGGGCCAAGGGGGGCCTCAGGGGTTGCGAGGTGGGGTCAAGGATGAGTGCCAGGGGTGGGAGGGCAGGGGCGGGGCTGGGGGGTCAGAGTTGGGGTCAAGGATGGGGGGCTCAGGGGTGGGGGGCTCAAGGATGGGGGCTCAGGGGTGGGGGGCTCAAGGGTGGGTGGTTCAAGGATGGGGGCTCAGGGGTGGGGGGCTCAAGGATGGGGGGCCCAAGGGTGGGGGCTCAAGGGTGGGGGGCTCAAGGATGGGGGCTCAGGGGTGGCGGCTCAAGGGTGGGTGGTTCAAGGATGGGGGACTCAGGGGTGGGGGGCTCAAGGGTGGGGGGCTCAAGGATGGGGGGCTCAAGGGTGGGGGTTGAAGGGTGGGGGGCTCAAGGATGGGGGGCCCAAGGGTGGGGGCTCAAGGGTGGGGGGCTCAAGGATGGGGGGCTCAAGGATGGGGGGCCCCAGGGCGGCGGCTCAAGGGTGGGGGGCTCAAGGATGGGGGGCCCAAGGGTGGGGGTTGAAGGGTGGGTGGTTCAAGGATGGGGGGCCCAAGGGTGGGGGTTCAAGGGTGGGTGGTTCAAGGATGGGGGACTCAGGGGTGGGGGGCTCTAGGATGGGGGGCCCAAGGGTGGGGGCTCAAGGGTGGGTGGTTCAAGGATGGGGGGCCCAAGGGTGGCGGCTCAAGGGTGGGGTCTCGGGGGGCGCAGGCAGCTGCCGCGGGAGGAGGGTCCCTGCCCCGCCCGGCCCGGGCGCTGCGGGTCCCTGCTCGGGGCGGTGCCGGGGGTCGTGCCCCGGGCGCTGCCCCAGCCCCGCGGCGGTGCCGCAGCCCGGGGCGGTGCCGGGGGCGCGGGGGCTGCGCTGCCCCGGCCCGGGGCCGAGGAAGGAAGCGGCGGGCGCGGGGGGCCGGGCGCGGCGGGGGAAGTTTCTCCGCGGGACCGCCCGGGGCGGCGGAGGAGGCGGCCGCAGACTTCCTCCTCCTCCTCCTCCTCCTCGTCGTCCTGCTCGTCGTCCTGCTCCTCGTCCTGCCGCCGCTGCCGCCCCGGCCCCGCGCCCGCCGCCGCGCCATGCCCCGGGGTGAGTGCGGGGCCGGGGCACCGGGGAGGGCCGGGGGTCCCGCGGCCGGGGGGGCGGGAGGAGCCGCCGGTCGGGGCCAGGGCGGGGGCGGCGGCAGCGGGACCCGCCCGGAGCGGGACCACGGGGGATAACGGGACTGCCGGGGAGAACGAAGCTGCCGGGGACAACGGGGTGGGACAGCGGAGCTGCGGGGACGAGGGGACCGCCGGGCATAACGGAACCGTCAGCGATAGCGGGGGCCCGGGGTTGACGGGACAGCCGGGGATAACGGGGCACCGCGGTGCCCCGGGAGGAGCGGAGTTTTGGGCGGGAGCGGGCCCGGCAGCAGCCGGGACAGAGCGGGGACAGAAACGGGCCCGGCCCGACCCTCTCGGCGGGACCCCGGCCCCGCACCCGCCGGATCTGCAGCCGCACCCCCGCCCCGCTCCGGGCCCGGCGCTGCAGGGGCTGCGCGACACCGGGGGGCGCTGCACGGACCGCGGGACCCCGGCCCCGTCCTGCCCCGGCGGCCCCTACACTGACCGCCCGGCACTGTCCCCCTGCACTGTCCCCTGCAGTGACCCCCTGACCCCCCTGCGGCACCCCACATATCCCTCACAGGCGCTGCCACACGTGTGCAGCAGCCAGGACGTGCCAGGGCTGTCCCTGCGGCCGTGGGTGCTTGTCACGGGGTGCCCCGGGTCTCCCCCGGGGTCACTGGGTCACTCAGTCACGCGGGGACACCTGTGGGTCCCCTGCAGCCTGCGGGGCTGCTGGGGGCTGCTGGGCTTCCCCCGCTTCGATTGGGGAAAGGAGAAGCCACTGAGGTACTGAGGTACCGTTTGTGGCCTATGGGGACAAGCTGTGGTGGGAGGGGGCTGGCCCAGGCTCCAGGAGTGTCTGTGGGCAGTTGTGGAGGTGCTGGGCCGTGCTGGCCACGGTGCAGGTGTGGGCTGTGCCCTCGTGCGTGGAAGTGGGTTGGGTTTGGCCATGGCCCAGAGAGGTGTCAGAGCAGCACAGTGCTACCACCCAGCCTTGGGGCCTGGCCTGGCCTGCCTGACTCCATCCATCCCTCCATCCCTCCATCATCCATCCATCCATCCCTCCATCCATCCATCCATCCATCCCTCCATCCATCCATCATCCATCCATCCATCCCTCCATCCATCCATCCATCCATCCCTCCATCCATCCATCATCCATCCCTCCATCATCCATCCATCCATCCATCCATCATCCATCCATCCATCCATCCATCCATCATCCATCCATCCACCCATCCATCCATCATCCATCATCCATCCATCATCCATCCATCCATCCATCCATCCATCCATCCATCCATCCATCCATCATCCATCCATCCATCCATCCATCCATCCATCCATCCATCCATCCATCATCCATCCATCCATCCATCCTTCCATCCATCCATCCATCATCCATCCATCATCCATCCATCATCCATCCATCCATCCATCATCCATCCATCCATCCATCATCCATCCATCCATCCATCCATCCATCATCCATCCATCATCCATCCATCCATCCATCATCCATCCATCCATCCATCATCCATCCATCCATCCACCCATCCATCCATCCATCATCCATCCATCATCCATCCATCCATCATCCATCCATCCATCCATCCATCCATCCATCCATCCATCCATCCATCATCCATCCCTCCATCCCTCCATCATCCATCCATCCATCCACCCATCCATCCATCATCCATCCATCCATCCATCATCCATCCCTCCATCCCTCCATCATCCATCCATCCACCCATCCATCCATCATCCATCCATCATCCATCGATTATCCATCCATCCATCCATCCATCCATCATCCATCCATCCATCCATCCATCATCCATCCATCCATCCATCCATCCATCCATCCATCATCCATCATCCATCCATCCATCCATCCATCCATCCATCCATCCATCATCCATCTATCCATCATCCATCCATCATCCATCCATCCATCCATCCATCCATCCATCCATCCATCCATCCATCATCCATCCATCCATCCATCCATCCATCCATCCATCCATCCATCATCCATCCATCATCCATCCATCCATCCATCCATCCTTCCATCCATCATCCATCCATCCATCCATCCATCCATCCATCCATCCATCCATCCATCATCCATCCATCATCCCTCCATCCATCCATCCATCCATCCATCCATCCATCCATCCATCATCCATCATCCATCCATCCATCCATCCATCCATCCATCCATCCATCCATCCATCCATCCATCCCTTGCAGAGGCCTGGGTTTGGCTGCAGCTCCTGGGGCAGAGGCCAAGGGTGAGGGAGGCCTGGTGAGGAGCAGAGCGGGACCCGGCCTGGAGGGAAATAAAATGAGGAAATTGGTCACGACAGCTGGAAAATGAGGGAAATCAAAACCCTCCGACTCAGCACGGGAGTTATTTCAGCTGCCACGGCAGAGCCTGGGGCAGAGCTGGGGGGTCCCTGCATCCCCACCATGGCCATGGACCCCCGTGGGGTCCCTGCTGGAGGTTTAGAGATTTTGGCAGTTTCATTAATTTTCTCTTTCTGCTGCTGAGCAGGCTGCAGGGCCGGGGGGGACAATGCTGTGCCTGCCCCCAGAGCAGGAGTGACCCCCGTGCCTGGGGCTGGTGACCCCAGCCCTGGGTGGCCCTGGGCACGTCCCTCGGGCCAGGATGGACCCAGGGCAGGGCACGGTGCCCAGGGCAGGGCAGGGTGGGCTGTGAGGTGCCTGCAGTGGGGTGTGCCGGTGCTGTGGGGCGGGGAAGGGGTGCCTGGGGCGGGCAGGGTCGGTTCAGGGAGCTTTGGGGACCGTGGGACAGGGAGCTCACGGGGGCGGCTGCTCCACTTCCCCAGCGGAAAACCCCCGGGGGCTGCCCCGGCCGGGAGCGCTGGCAGAGGGTTTTGCTTCCCTTTTCTGCTGAAGAGATGAGTCGCTTTTCCCGTGCCAGGGGGTGGCGATGGGAGAGGGGACCTCTGTGTGTCACCCCCAGGCGCTGCCCGAGTGGCACCGCCGTGAGGAGCGGGGCCGGGGGGCTCGGGGTGCCGATCCCGGGGCTGGGCACGGGGCGGCCCCGGGCTCCCACCCCTCCTGCCCCGGGCCCCTCTGCTGGGGCTGGCAAGGGGCAGGTGCCCCACGGGCTGTGTCCCCTCAGCCCCACGAGGCCGCTCTGACCCCGGCATCCCGGGGCACAGAAGGGGTTAAATGCGCTGCGGGCCGCCGATCTCCGGGAGAACAGAGCTGGCCTTGTGCCGGCAGCGGAGCTGGCAGCAGCCGTGGGGGCACAGCAGGGCCGAGGCACCCACCCAGTGTCCCCGGACAGGCCCAGCCTGGCCCTGGGGCAGCGGGGCCTCGGGAGCCCCAGCGTGGCTGCGGGGACACGGTGACCTCCAGCCCCTGCCTGGCACCACCAGGATGCCCTCGGGCAGCCCCTGCCCTGTCCTGGAATGGGGCTCCTTTGGCAGGGCTCCTGCTGACCCTCCTGTCCCGTGCTGGGGGACATGGGCGCCCAGGAGGCAGGGCACTGTCCCTCCTCATCCTCCCTGGGAAGATGAGTGTGAGTCGGGGGCTTGGCTGGGGCTGGGGGGGACGGTTGGGACTGAAATGTGGTGGCTGTGGCTGCAAACCTTGGCTGGGACAAAGTCAGAGCCCCCCCTGGCACCCCCTGGCTGTGACAGAGCCAGAGCCCCCTGGCACCCACATCCCCTCCTTGGCACCCAGACTGATTTGGGGCTGCTGTGGGGGCTCTGCCCTACACAAAGCCCCCTCCTCAGTGAGGCATTTGCCCTGTGAGTGTGGGCCATGCTGCAGGTCCCCTCGCTGTGCCACAGGCACCTCGTACCTGGTGCTGGCAGCGCCAGGGCTGGCAGGAGCCAAAAGGCTCCTGTGTGAGCCCTCAGCTCCTGTGTGGCCCCTCCATGGGCACCGTGGTGTGTGCCCACGTTTGGTGTGTGCTGGTGACAAACCTGGGGACACTGGGGCTCCACACCCCCAGGGTGCTGGGTGATGGAGAAGTGACCCCTGGCCTCGAGCCCCTCCTTCTCCTCCTCTTCCTCCTCCTTTCCCTCCTCCTCTGTTTCCCAGTGGTGATGCCCTTCACAGGCACGAGTGTTTCCTCTGTGCCAGGATGGAGATGGATGGGGATGGATAGGATGGGATGGGATGGGATGGGATGGGATGGGATGGGATGGGATGGGGATGGGGATGGGGATGGGGATGGGGATGGGATGGGATGGGGAATGGGGAATGGGGAATGGGGAATGGGGAATGGGGAATGGGGAATGGGGAATGGGGAATGGGGAATGGGTATGGTTCCTGCCAGGTGCAGCTCATCCCGAGGTGCACACAGTCAGCTTGGGCTTGGCATCAGCAGTGTGTGCCATGTCCCACTGTGGGATGGGCACAGGGCCAGGCTGGTGCTCAGGGCTGCTTTGGGTCCAGACTGAGTCAGTCAGGCCAAATGGGGCCTTGGGGTGACAGGGGCAGCTGTGTCCCACTGCCGGGGCTGCCCTGGGCCAGGGGTGGGGCGGCTGCAGGACAGAAGGGGCACAGAGGACGTGGGTGGCACTAACAGCCCCTGTGGAAGGTGCCTGTCCCTGAGGGTGGTTCTGTGCAGCCACGGAGGGACCTCAGTCTCCCACAGTCCTGATCCTGGTCCCATGACCCTGATCCTGTTCCTCCCTGCTCCTTCTCCCTCTGCTCCTGCCCCCATTGCTCTGATCCACTTCCTTCCCCCACCGTCCTGCTCCAGCTGCTCCTGATCCGGTTCCTTCTCCCACTGTCCTGGTCTCCTTGATCCCGATCCCCCTGTTTTGATTCTGGTCCCGTCCCATCACCACCCCTCTGTGCCCTCTCCCACCGCCCACCTCGCGGCCCAGCAGCCCAGCACTGCCTGTGCCTGCCCCGGGCTGAGCCGCTGGTGCCGAGCGCTGGGAGGGAACCTCCGGGCCGCGGTCGCGCCCGAACTGGAGGCCAAAGGCCGGGACTGTGTTTGCGGCCCCCGGGGACCCTGCAGGCGGCTTCCTGCGGGGGTGGGGATGCGGATGGGGATGCGGATGGGGATGCGGATGGGGATAGGGATGGGGATGCGGATGCGGATGGGAATGGGGGCCGCCTGTGCGGGCCCCGCTGCTCCCCGCTCACCCGGCGGGGATGCGGGGGTGCCCTGCCCGGGGGGAAACTGAGGCACAGCGCTGCGGGGCGGCCCTGGCAGCCCCCCGTGCGTGTCCCGGGGGTCGGGGCACAGCCAGGCAGGGCGGGGGTCACGGCACAGCCGCAGGAAGCCGCGTGTCAGCGCGGGAAGAGGAAGAGCGACTTCCCCATCCGAGGGGGCAGGGACGGGCTGGGGCTCGGGCCCTTCCCCCTCCCCAGCCCTGCGGGCCCGGCGGGCTCTGGGCAGCGGGGACGCCAGCCCAGGACACACGGTGGGATTTCTGCCCCGGCACACGAGCGGGGCTCCCACCCTCCCGCAGCTGCCCACGGCCGCATCCCGGTGGGAAAGGGGCTGCGGGCCCAGGGTGGGCACGTCCCCAGCCCAGCACCGTGGGGTGCCCCCGCCTCGGCTGGGCAGGGCTGGGCAGGGCTGGGCAGCGCCGGGCGCCGGCCAGCAGCAAGAAGGGGAGCAGGATGCAGCCCTTAATGGGAATCGCAGAGGGAACCTGAGGAAGGAAAACGCGCGCCGGCCGGGATTTGGGATAAACACAGCTGCCGGAGCGGACGCTGGCTCCGGGGCCACGCCAGCCACAGCGCCGGCCCTGCTTGCTGTGGGCAGGATGGGGCTGGGACAAACGGTGACAGCCCACGGGCTGCCACAGCCCCGGTATGGCCCCGCTCCCTGCCCTGCTGCCCTCCGATTCCGGGCTGGGGGCACAGCACGGGATGGCACAGCACGGGATGGCACAGCACGGGATGGCACAGCACGGGATGGCACAGCCTGGCTGCCATGCATGCAGCACCCTGGGGACAGTGTGGTCCCCATGCACTGGCCATGGTGGCACATGTGTGTCCCTGGGTCATGGTGGGCAGATCCCCTTTGTGGGGGCTCTCTGCCTGCCTGTGAAGCTCATCTGGGCCCTGGGTTGGATGGTGAACCAAGGGGATGCGATCCTTGCGCAGCCCCCGTCCTTGGGGTGTCAGAGCAGGGGGACCCCGCTGACCCAGCCCTGGAGCGTCCCCTCCCTGAGCCCGTTCTCTTCCCACAGGCTGCTGAGGGCACACCAGGAGCGCCAGCATGCAGAGCATCAAGTGCGTGGTGGTGGGTGATGGCGCGGTGGGCAAGACCTGCCTGCTCATCTGCTACACCACCAACGCCTTCCCCAAGGAGTACATCCCCACCGTGTTCGACAACTACAGCGCCCAGAACACGGTGGACGGCAGGACTATAAACTTAAACCTGTGGGACACGGCCGGCCAGGAGGAGTACGACCGCCTGCGGACGCTTTCCTACCCCCAGACCAACGTCTTCATCATCTGCTTCTCCATCGCCAGCCCGCCCTCCTACGAGAACGTCAAGCACAAGTGGTACCCCGAGGTGTGCCACCACTGCCCCAGCGTGCCCATCCTCCTCGTCGGCACCAAGAAGGATCTGAGGAACAACCCCGAGACCATGAAGCGGCTCAAGGAGCAGAACCAGGCGCCCATCACCACCCAGCAGGGCATCAGCCTCTCCAAGCAGATCCGCGCCGTCAAGTACCTGGAGTGCTCGGCGCTCAACCAGGAGGGCATCAAGGATGTGTTCACCGAGGCCGTGAGGGCCGTGCTCAACCCTGCCCCGGCCAAGCCCAAGAGGCCCTGCGTGCTCTTGTGACGGGGCTGCCGAGGGACGATCCTGGCCCTGCCCCGTGCCCCACACAGCTCCTGCCCCAGCCAGCCCCGTGCCTCCCCAGCCTGGGTGGGAGCCGCAGCCTCCAGCTTTAGTAATACAGACCTTGTTTGCACTAACTGGCCGCCCGCCCCGGGGGCACCGGGCTCCCCGCCCCGCCTTTGGTGACGCCTCTCCGGTCCTGGCACAGCAATGCTTCCTGAGAAGGGGATGCCCGGGGTGGGCCATCCCCACTGCAGCCCTGGGCACCCCACGGGGACCTGCCACCTCCACCCTCTACACCAGCTGGGGCACAGGGGGTCCCCAGCCCTTCTGTGCCAGCCCCAGCACTCGCCCAGCCCAAAGCATCTCGCTGGCACTGCCCCCTCCTGCCCTGGGATCCCCCTGGCGGCACCAGGGGCTCCTGGGGGTGTTTGGGGTGAGCCCCACACCAGGGACCTCCAGCCCTGCTGAGAGCAGAGCCAGTGTGGCCAGAGTAGAGAGCTCCTGCCCTGGCTGGTGCTGGAGCTCCACAGGGCAGCAGGACTCACCTGTAACCAGCTGCCCCCAGAGTTGCTTCTCCTGAAATAAAAACCTGCCCAGGCTCCCCGTGTCCTGTGCTCTCCCCCTTTCCTGGGCGTGGGGACACTGCCTGGAGGGACATGGATGTCACAGGCCAGAGCTGGGCTGGAACCCCTCACTGTGCCAGGGCCAAGCTGAGGGTGCTCATGGTGCCTGCCAGGGCTCTCCTCTGGAGGGAACTGCCAGGGAAGCTTGGCATGTCCCTGCCATGGTCACTCCCGACCCCACCATCTCTGTGCCCAGCTGAGCTCCCACCCAGGGGCTTGGGGACATTGTAAGGGACAGCAGTGGGGACAGTGCAGGACATGGCCATGGGGCCATTGAACTGTGTGGAAATGGGGACACTGAGGATGGGCATGTTGCAGGAATTGGCACATGAGTGGGGACCCGCTGGGCAGCCCCCAGCCACCCCAGCCCCTGTACTGCCTCTGGGGTGGCAGGTGGAGGGCAGAGCCCTGTGTTCCTGTGCCCAGGGGTGTCCCTGTGTCCCGTGGCTGGCCATGGCAGCAGCAAGGGAGCAGAGCCCTGTGTTCCTGTGCCCAGGGGTGTCCCTGTGTCCCGTGGCTGGCCATGGCAGCAGCGAGGGAGCAGAGCCCTGTGTTCCTGTGCCCAGGGGTGTCCCTGTGTCCCATGGCTGGCCATGGCAGCAGCGAGGGAGCAGAGCCCTGTGTTCCTGTGCCCAGGGGTGTCCCTGTGTCCCGTGGCTGGCCATGGCAGCAGCAAGGGAGCAGAGCCCTGTGTTCCTGTGCCCAGGGGTGTCCCTGTGTCCCATGGCTGGCCATGGCAGCAGCGAGGGAGCAGAGCCCTGTGTTCCTGTGCCCAGGGGTGTCCCTGTGTCCCGTGGCTGGCCATGGCAGCAGCAAGGGAGCAGAGCCCTGTGTTCCTGTGCCCAGGGGTGTCCCTGTGTCCCATGGCTGGCCATGGCAGCAGCGAGGGAGCAGAGCCCTGTGTTCCTGTGCCCAGGGGTGTCCCTGGTGTTCCCGTGTCCCGTGGCTGGCCATGGCAGCAGCGAGGGAGCAGAGCCCTGTGTTCCTGTGCCCAGGGGTGTCCCTGTGTCCCGTGGCTGGCCATGGCAGCAGCGAGGGAGCAGAGCCCTGTGTTCCTGTGCCCAGGGGTGTCCCTGGTGTCCCTGTGTCCCATGGCTGGCCATGGCAGCAGCGAGGGAGCAGAGCCCTGTGTTCCTGTGCCCAGGGGTGTCCCTGGTGTTCCCGTGTCCTGTGGCTGGCCATGGCAGCAGCGAGGGAGCAGTGGCATCCCCGGCCGCCCTCGCCACCCCCTCGCCACCCCCCCGGCACGTGCTGGCGTGCGGCCATGTCCGGACACGGGCCCCTTGTCCGGCCCCGGGCCTTCCTGCAGGAAGGGCAGAGACCCGGCGCCCGCCACAAGCCGCCTTTGTTCCCTGCTCCCCTTGGCACCAGAGCCGGGGCAGCAGGCGTGGGCAGCGGGGCTGGGGGCTCTGGCCACGGCCCGGCCCAGCCCAGCCCAGCCTCCTGCAGCCTCCTGGGGCTTGGCAGAGTGTGGCTCCTGCAGAGCCCACCCTGCGAGCCCAGGGCCAGGGGACACGGCCCCAGGGGCACTGCACGGCCACGGGCTCAGGGGTCCCTGCTGCACCAAATCCTGCTCCCACCGTGGGCATCCAACAGCCCTGTCCTGGTCTGTGGCATGACCCCCACAGCCACATCCTGCTCCCACCGTGGTGGATCCCCAGGGCCATGTCTGGGTCCCACTGTGGGGCTGGCGAGGTGGCACCCCGGTGGGGTTTGGCGAGGAAATGGGTGCTGGGGTGAGGAGGGGACCCTGTGATGCCACGAGCGGGACACAGCCCTGCCCTGGCCCGGCACAGCAGGATGAGCTCACAGTTCTTCCCCTCCCAGCTGCTCCCGGGGCAGCTGCAGCGAGGGCAGGGCCCCACCATGGCCCGGGACAGGGGGAACCAAGGCCCCGGCAGCTCCCCTGCCCCTGCCCAGCCCCAGCCCCAGCAGTGCCAGCCCCAGCCCTCCCGGCTCCAGGCTCTGTCCCCGGGGCTGGGCTGGCCCTGGCCCTGCAGCATCAGTAAGATCTGCAGGATCCGCAGCCGAGTGAGCGGCCCCAGGAGCTGGGCGGGAGCAGGGCCGCCAGCTGCGGGGTGGGCTCAGTCCCACGCCTCCAGCCCGGCTCCTGGCTCATTCCCAGCTTTGCTGAGCCTTCCCGGGCTTCATCCGGCACCCAGGGACACGTCCCACACCACAGCCCCAGGAGCCAGGATCCACAGCCCACACCCCAGTGATCCAGAGCCCACACCCCAGCACCCAGGATTCACATTCCACACCCCAGTGATCCAGAGCCCACACCCCAGCACCCAGGACTGACATTCCACACCCCAGTGATCCAGAGCCCACACCCCAGCGATCCAGAGCCCACACCCCAGCACCCAGGACTGACATTCCACACCCCAGTGATCCACAGCCCACACCCCAGCGATCCACACCCCACACCCCAGCACCCAGGATTCACATTCCAGAGCCCAGCAATTCACAGCAGATCCTGCAGGGATCTGCATCCTGAGCCCCAGCTCCAGGGATCCACACCCCAGAACGCAGGGGTCACATCTTGCACCCCAGCTCCAACACCCAGGATCCACATCCCACACTCCAGCCCCGTAGCCCAGAGTCCATGTCCTGCACCCCATTCCAGCCCCCACCCTGCCCGTGGTGCTGGTCTGGACCTGCTGGCTGTTCCAGGGCCGTGCCAGGGCCGTGCCAGGCTGGGCCAGGTGGAGATGCTGTGGAGGCTGCAGAGGGCTCACAAAAATACTTAGTGCTTTATTTCCACCTCAAAGCCAAGGCGCCACACGCATGCAGGGACACGGATGGAGCCCATGGATGGGGACACCGACGATGGACATGTGCTGCTCAAAGCCAGCTCAGCCCCAGCTCTGCCAGGGCCCCGCAGCTCCTGCTGGAGGAGGCTCTGTCCAGCTCTGGGATGAGCCCTGGGACATCCCAGGTGACCCTCGGTGGTGGCTGTGCTCAGGTGAAGGGCAGGGAGGGACCCACACCGGTCCTTCCTGGCCAAGCGTGGGGTGGGACGAGCCCTGGCAAGTGCAGACCTCCCCAAAATCAAGGCAGCTCCAGGTGCCCCTTCCAGCAGCACTGCAGGAGGAGCTTGGGGACACTGTCAGCCCCCATCTGCCATCCAGCCACGTCCCCTGTGCCCTGGCAGCCAGAGCTGCACATTGGGGGCACTGCTGAACCCCAGCAGGTCCCAGCTCCAGCCCCACGGCACAGGGGAAGCCATGGGGACGCTGGGGCAAAGACCTCCAGCACCAGCACACTCAGCCTTCCTCCTCAAACTGGGTTGGGACGGGCACAGCACCCCTGGCACAGCCTGTGCTGCTGGGAGGGCTTCTGGGAAAGGCAGGAGCGAGACCTGGATGCTCCCAGCACCTGCTCTGCCCGGTGTGCTCCCACCCTGCTCCAGGCAGTCCCTGCACGGCCCAGCACCTTCCTGCTCCCCCCTGGGCACTCAGGCACACGTGGGCCTGGACCCTGCCCCAGTCCAGAGAGCAGTGCCTGAAGCCAGCCCAAAAGGCCACCAGCCCTTTCTGAGGGCTTGCCCCAAGACCCCCAGCCTGCAGGAGGAACCGTGAGAGCCCCCAGGCCAAGAAAGGGCAGGGCAGGGCTGGAGCCCCATGGCCCAACGCCGGGAGCAGCATCCTGCTCTCCCTGGAGCATTCTCCAAAGCAACGGGCAGCAGGTCCTGCTCCTCCTCTGTCCTGCCCTCCTGGAGCTGCAGGAGCCAGGACAGGGGTCCCTGGAAGAGCCCACAGCTCCCCTGGAGCAGAGCTGCAGCTGCAGGAGGGACAGACACTCGGGGACCTCGGCAGGATCCTCGCAGCAGCTCCACAGCAAACACCCAGCCCTCCTCCAGGCAGGACAGGGAAGAGGAGCCCCCAGCACGGGGCTGGCTAGAAGTGCTTGTCCTCCAGCAGGGAGCTCACCACCAGCTCCTTGTTGCCGAAGTCCCAGAAGGCAGTCATGTGGAAGGCCATGTTGGAGAGGACAACCAGGTACTCCAGGAAGGCGAAGACAGTGTACACTGGGGGAGGAAACACAGCAGGTGAGGGGGACCCACAGCTGCACCTGCCCTGGGAGCTGGGGGGGTCTCTGGGCCACCTGTTGGGGACAGCAGAGCAGGGACTGGAGGGCTTGGACCCCACCAGGGAGGAAGTGTGGCTGGGCACCTGGAGCTTCCCTGGGCTGGGATTGGAAGGCAAGGCATCCCATTAGGAGGATGTCAGACATCTGAAGGAATTCTTGGACATCAGAAGGAGTTTTTTCACAGACGGGGTGGTCAGGCACTGGAGGTGACACTCAGTGCTCTGGGGACAGGGTGGGCATTGGGCACAGCTGGGACTTGCTGATCCCAGGAATCCCTGCCAACCTTAAGGATCCTGTGATTCAGTGATTCTGGGACCACCCAGCCCCTTCCCCAGACGCCCCCCGGCAGCCCCCTCACCTCCAGGGCCGCAGTACCAGTTGTGGTGGAAGTAAACGCACACGGCGAACGCGAACGTGATGAAGGTGAAGAAGAAGAGCAGCTGCTTCCACTTGTACGACTTGCGCTCCTGGAAGAGGCCAAAGGCTGGCTGATGCCAGAGCAGCCCTGCATGCCGTGCCATGCCATGCCATGCCATGCCGTGCCGTGCCGTGCCATGCCCATGCCATGCCCATCCCCTCCCAGGGAAGCTCTGCCCCGGCCCCACACAGCCCCGGGGGTCTCTGCACCTGGCCCCTCGTGCAGAGCCCCCCCAGGCCAGCCCCAGGGGTCGCTTGGGCAGGGCTGTGCCTGGGGATTCACACCTCCATGGAGACAGAGGGCGTGAGGGAGCCATGGGGTCCCAGCACATATGGTGCCCCCAGTGCTGGGGTGCTCAGGGGACCCCTCAAGGATGGGCCAAGGCTCTGCCAGAGGCAGATCCCCGAGCCTGGATGGCTGCAGGTGGCCCCAGGGCACAGGGAATTCAGCGGGTGCTGCACCCCCTCACTCACAACAGCAGCAGGGAGGAGGAAACCACATGAAGGGCGGCAGCTGGGGCGGGTGCTGCGCTGGAGAGCTCGCCCAGCACACCCTGGCACTGGAGGGGCCCCATCCTGCCCCCCAGCACCTCCTCTGATGGGGCAGGAACAGAGCCTGGGGATGCTGGCAGCAGCCCCACAGTCCCAGCTCACTGCTCTGTCCCCAGGGCTCAGCCTTTGTGACACGCCAGGGACCAGGCCTGTCCCCTGGGATAAGCTCCCCAACACACTGCCCAGCACCCCACAGCTGGGGGCTGGGGGTGCAGTGACCCCCGGCAGCCACAGCAGGTGCTGGCTCCAATTCCCTGCCTCTATTTCTCCCCTCACCCTGAGGGTCATGGATAAGGATCCTACAGCCTGGGGGCAGAGGAACCCCAAGCCATGTCTGGAGCCCAATGAGCATGGGGGGCTGCAAGGGGGGACAGCCCCACAGAAGGGGCTGGGGATACCACAGACAGCCCTGGCTGTTACAGGCGGGAGGGGAATTTCCCCCTCGCCTGACACTTCATGTGAGACAAAGATTCCATTCTGAGGGAGTGCTGATAACAAGGAACATTTAAATTGCCCCATCACACTTTCCATTACCCGCATAACGCGTGCCAGGGAGGAAAACCCAGAGAGGAAGGACGGGCACTTCACCGTGCGGGGACACGCGGGTGACGCCACCTCCAGCCCACGGGCGCTGGGCTGGCCCTGCCTGCTGGGACTGCCGGTCCCTCGGGCCAGCAGCAGCTCGGCCCAGCCCGGCCCAGCCGAGCGTGTGAGGAGCAGCGGCGGCACCGGCAGCGGCAGAGCCAGCCCCGAGCCGGGGCCGGGGCGCGGTGCCGAGTTTCACACCGGAAAAGCGGCTGGGAACAGCGCCGTCACCGCGCTGCCACCGCGCTGCCACCGCTCCCACGGCAGCAAACGGCTGCGCTGAGCCCCGGCGCACCCACACACCCTGCCGGGGCCGCCGGGGCCACCTGCGACCTGCTCCTCCCAGCAGCACCGGTGTGTCCGTGCCTCTGGGAGCCGCTCAGGAACCCTCGGCCCGTCCCGAGTCGGCAGAGAGCGGGGAGACACTCTCTGCGCCCCCAGGGTGCTGAGGGAGACACTCTCTGCGCCCCGAGGGTGCTGAGGGCACCTGGGCTGGGGGAGACACTCTCTGTGTGTGCCCCGAGGGTGCTGAGGGAGACACTCCCTGTGCCCCGAGGGTGCTGAGGGCACCTGGGCTGGGGGGAGACACTCTCTGTGCCCCGAGAGTGCTGAGGGCACCTGGGCTGGGGCAGACACTCCCTGTGCCCCCAGGGTGCTGAGGGCACCTGGGCTGGGGGGAGACACCCTCTGTGTGTGCCCCGAGGGTGCTGAGGGCACCTGGGCTGGGGCAGACACTCCCTGTGCCCCCAGGGTGCTGAGGGAGACACTCCCTGTGCCCCCAGGGCACTGAGGGCACCTGGGCTGGTGGGAGACACTCTCTGTGCCCCGAGGGTGCTGAGGGCACCTGGGCTGGGGGGAGACACCCTCTGTGTGTGCCCCGAGGGTGCTGAGGGCACCTGGCCTGGTCGCCTTTGCAGCACAAGAGACACCAGAGACAGCGGTAGAAGATAAAGGGCCGACTCTTAGCAGGGGTTAATGCAAGGTTTTATTAGGAGTCCCAAAGGAGCTCCTGCACCTCAGGGGGCTCCTGCCGAGAGCCCCGGGAGATGTGCCAAGGTTACATTTAAAGGGAGGTGGAAACCGACAGTAGGTAACATCCTACCAACCATTAAGTGACCCTAAGGGATGGATGCTGGGGGATGGACATTTAGGACAGCGTATGGGGCAAGGCCTGGGGGGCTGACCCCTAGCCTGTGGCTAATCACTCGACATCCTGGACCGAAGCCTCTAGACAGAGGGGATGGGATGCTGAGTGATTGACAGAGAACCAGGGTGGGGGTTTGGGGATGATCTCATCCCGGGAGAGGGATAACACAGGTAAAGGGAGGGGGTACAGTCTGAGATAAACCATTTGGGAAAAATACGGGGATACAAAACAAAACTACTTCAAAATATTACAAAGTATAAAGCCACACTACAACACACGGAGGCACAGAACACCTCGGGGCACCCCGCTCAACGCCCTGGTCCTGCAGCAGGACCCTGTGGGAGCCACCCCGCGTCACCAGAGTGACCTTGCACCTCTGGGTGCCCTCCGAGCTCCCCCTCTCCCGGTCTGGGCCGGGGATTATCACACGGATAATTAGGTGTTAATCCCTAATTCCAGGGCACAGCTGGCTCAGGCCGGTGCCAGGGGATCACAGGGCACCTGGTGACATGCCAGGATGCTGAGCAGAGCTGGCTTGGAAGGTGGCACCTCGGGGAAGGTCCCTGCAGGAACACGGGCGGGATGCCCAGCACAGCAGGGGTATGGGGGCGCATGGGGACCCCCGTGGGACGTGGGAGCTGCAGTGCCACCCTGCCCTGCTGCAGCAGGAAGGGAAAGGCCAGCCCACACTTCAGGTGGGAGCTCCAGGAGCTGTGGATGGAGGAGCTGCCCATCCCCTCGCTGGTGTGGGCTGGACCCAGGGCACAGGCAGTGCCAGGCACTGTCCCTGCTTCCCACGGCCCCAGCTTTTTGGGGATCCCCCACCTGGGGACACCCCAGGGAGCCACATGGTGGCCAGAGGAGGGCACCAAGGTTAGAGGGATGGAGCGCCTCTGCTGTGAGGAAAGACTGGGAGAATTGGGATTGCTCAGCCTGGACAGGACCAGGAACCCCCAGGTCAGAGCCATGGAGAGGAGCTGGCAGCTCCAAGCACCCTGGCAAGAAGCCACCAAACTCTGTCTGCCTGTGAGGAAAAAGGGGGGTTAGGAAATCCCAAGGATGGGTGCTCCCAGCTGAGCTGGTGCCAGGCTCCCCTGTGGCCTGGCTCTGGCTGCTGGGCTGGCACAGCTGGGGCTGCCAACTTCCTCCTGCCAAGACAGACTGCAGCACCCGTGGCAAGCAGTGTCACACAGCCAGCCCAGCCCTCCGTGGCTGCGTGTGTGTCTGGCTCAGAAAAGCACAGGGAATTATATTTAGTGCCCAGCTGGCGGGGGAGCTGAGGCACATTCCCCAACAGGCCAAGGTGAGTCAGGAGCAGGAGGCTGGGCAATTCGGGGAGGAGAGAGTGGCTGCTGCAGAGAGCCTGGGGGCACAGCCCAGCCAGCCCACAGGCACACTCTGGGATGGGGGCACACTCTGGGATGGGGGCACACTCTGGGATGGGGGGCACACTCTGGGATGGGGGGCACACTCTGGGATGGGGGCACACTCTGGGATGGGGGGCACACTCTGGGATGGGGAGCACACTCTGGATCACTGCTCCCAGCCCAGCCAGCCCACAGGCACACTCTGGGATGGGAGCACACTCTGGGATGGGGGGCACACTCTGGGATGGGGGGCACACTGGGATGGGGGGCACACTCTGGATCACTGCTCCCAGCCCAGCCAGCCCACAGGCACACTCTGGGATGGGGGGCACACTCTGGGATGGGGGCACACTCTCAGATGCTGCTCCCAGCCCAGCCAGCCCACAGGCACACTCTGAGATGCTGCTCCGAGCCCACAGAAGGCACCGGGGGTGTCATTCCCCCTGCCTGGGGGAGCCCCAAGCCCTGCAAATGCAGCTCTGAGGGCTGAGGTGGCTGCTGTGAGCTACCAGCAAGGAGGTGCAGGAGCCTCCTGCTTATCCCACTGCCTCCAGAGAGCAGAAGGACTGTGCCTAGCCCCCAGCTCCTGATGGGGACAGGGCTGACAGTGATCTTAAACAGCAACAGCTCACTCTGCAGGGACCTGCCAGGCCCTGGTTCTGCCCGGGAGCCACCATCCCTGTCTGAGGGACAAGTGGCACCTGCAGGGCTGTGTGTCACACAGCAGCCCCGGCTCCCCCGGAGCGTTTCCGGGCGTGTGCAGAGAGCCCGGAGCCAGAGGGCCCCACACGGAGCTCAGCTGCTCACAGAGGGCTGCTCTGAGCCGCCGGCAGCGCTCCCAGGGGCGCTGGGGTGAAACCACGCGTGGTCACCAAGGTGCTTGTGGTCCCTGCTGCTCACAGGGCCCTGCTGGGCAGGGACACAGCTCAGCCACCCTGCTCCAGCCCCGGGGGCTCAGCTGGGCCCTGGGGACACAGGGGACAGTGCCCCACAGGCTCCTGTGCCTGTGCACTGGGCTGGGCTCAGCCTGTGTGCCCTGAGGATGCCAGGGGAGTGGGACACTGTGGGATAGAGCCCCGGGGCTGGTGGCACAGCAGGACCCAGCTGCACTAGCCACAGCAGGGACTAGAAGTGACCTCAAATCCCACCCAGTGCCACCCCTGCCATGGCAGGGACACCTCCCACTGTCCCCAGTGCCCAGCCTGGCCTTGGGCACTGCCAGGGATGCAGGGGCAGCCCCAGCTGCTCTGGGCACCCTGTGCCAGGGCCTGCCCACCCTGCCAGGGAACAATTCCTCATTGCCAAGATCCCACCCAGCCCTGCCCTCTGGCACTGGCAGCCATTCCCTGGGTGCTGTCCCTGCAGGCCTTGTCCCCAGTCCCTCTGCAGCTCTCCTGGAGCCCCTGCAGGCCCTGCCAGGGGCTCTGAGCTCTCCCTGGAGCTGCTCCTCTCCAGGTGAGCACCCCCAGCTCTCCCAGCCTGGCTGCAGAGGGGCTCCAGCCCTGGAGCAGCTCCGGGGCTCCTCTGATGAGCCTGAGCCAGCCAGCCTGATGGCACCACATGCACACACTGGTGTCTGCTGGGGCCACCAGCCCTGAGCTGGGGGAAAAAGTGTGTTTGCAAACAAGAAGTGAAACTGCTCTGCCCCAGTGCCCAGCTCTGCAGCTCAGGGCTGGGGGGAAGGAGGGTTTTAAGGGCGAGCAGCCAGCCAGGAACAGCAGAGCTGCCAGCCCAGGTGGGCACTGCCATGCCATGGCCAAGCACCAAGCACAGGGTGCAGTGATCAGCCTCAGCTGAAGGCTGCCAGGCTCCATTTCCCTTTTCACAGAATCTCCCTCCTCTGCTTTGCCCCCTCCCCTCCTTTTCTCTCTCCTGCTTTGTCTTTTCTCCCTTCCCACAGAGCTTTATTTTCCTTTCTCTCACCATTTGCCACCTCGAAACTGGAAACTGCCTGTACTTCCCCATTACAAACCAGTTCCTCTGCACCTTCCTGCCCTCACAGAACACCAGTTGCAAGAGGAGCCCCGCCGGACATAAGAAGCTTTTGCAAGACCAATTCCTGTCCCTCCTACGAAGCCAGACCTGGGGAGCTCAACCCCCCCTAGCAGCACTAAAAGCAGTGCCAGCTGTGGGGCAGGGAAGGCACAGCCCCCCTGTTCCCCTCTCCTTCCAGCTGTGGGGCAGGGAAGGCACAGCCCCCCTGTTCCCCTCTCCTTCCAGCTGTGGGGTGAGGAAGGCACAGCCCCCCTGTTCCCCTCTCCTTCCAGCTCCCCACACGGATCTTGTCCTGGAGATGGTCCCAGGTTTGGCCCTGGAGAACCTGAACCCTGTTGGGACCCTCTGCAGGGGAGGAGGGAAGGACAGAACACTGCAGGACCGGAGCCATTCCTCGCCTGTCCCCTCCTGCCATCGCCAGCTCCAGGGCTGGGGGCAGCAAATGTGAACAAAGGCCCCAAAACAAGGGACACCAGCCGAGCCAGAGTCTGTCCCCAAGGTGATGCACACGGAGGGATCAGCTGTGCCCTGGCCTCAAACAGCCCCACGAGCGTGGCTGGGCAGTTCACTGGCACTGCCAAGCCTTGGACGCAGTGGCACCTCTCGTGGCAGTGGCACCTCTCGCGTCCCGTCCTGCCGAGCCAAGCAAGCTGCGGGTGTCACAGGAGCTGTGCCAAGCCTGCCAGGGCCACCAGCCGTGAGCAGAGGGCTCGGAGCCTGAGGAATCCAGGCAGAGAGCGGGACAAACCCCAGCAGACCCGGCTCGGCCTGCAGGATCCGCGGGAAGGGTTGGTGGCACGAGCCCAACACCATCACCGGACAGGGGGACGCGGCAGCTGCAGTGACCAGAGTCCCCCAGCCACAGGGGACGCCGGTGGCGCGACAAGCAGCGTGCCACCTTCACCCCGCCACAGGCGGGCTGGGAGCCGTGTCAGCCCGCCTCCCTCCTCCTCCTCCCTTAGCCGTGCCCTGCGCGACAGCTCCACCCCGCGGCCGCGCACCAAGCGGGCGGGGACGCCGGAGCTGGCACAGGGACACCGGAGCTGGCACAGGGACGCCGGAGCTGGCACAGGGACACCGGAGCTGGCACAGGGACGCCGGAGCTGGCACAGGGACGCCGGAGCTGGCACAGGGACGCCGGAGCTGGCACAGGGACACCGGAGCTGGCACAGGGACACCGCACCCCCGCTGGCCGCGGGTCAGGGCTGGCCCTGGAGGGCTCCTGTCTCCTCGGGGAAACCCCCAGCTTTGGGGGGAGCACGCACCCCGAGGGCAGCTCCCTCCACCAGTAGGGTGGTTCCAGGATGGGAGGAGGAAGTGAGTGGTGGCACGATGCCAGGCGGTGGCATGCTCAGCCAAGGTGTCACCATGTTCCCTGACCTTCCCCCAAAGGGTGTGCAGATTCCTTCAGTCCACGGGTAGAGCCACAGAAAACAAGGAGGCTGGAAAATCCCTCTGAGACCACTGAGTGCAACTGCACCCGAGCAGTGCTGAGGCCACCATTGATCCATGTCCCCAAGTGTCACACCCACACAGCTGTGAAATACCTCCAGGGATGGGACTCCACCCCTGCCTGGGCAGCTGTGTCAGGGCTGGACCGCCCTGTATAGGAAGTGATTTTCCCAATACCCAATGTGAACCTCCTCTGGTACAGTTTGAGGCTAATTCCTCCTGTCCTGTCCCTGTTCCCTGCGAGCAGAGCCCAAATCCCCAGCTGTCCCCTCCTGTCAGGAGTTGTGCAGAGCCAGAAGGTCCCCCCTGAGTGTCCTTTTCTCCAGGCTGAGCTCCTTCAGCCCCTTCCCCAGCTCCATTCCCCTCCCTGGACATGCTCCAGCCCTCCAAAGGCTCTCTTGTCCTGAGGGGCCTAAAGCTGAGCCCCGGATCTGGGATGCCTCACCCCTCCCTGCCCATTTGCAGGGGAGATAAAACAGCACCAGTGGGTGACGTGGCAGGGGAGGAGACCCAGGGCCTTGGAGGTCTCACCCAGAAAAAAGACAAGCCAAAACAATATGACAGAAATAAAGGAAGCCGTGGGAAAGCTGCCAGGGAATGACTGCGAGCTCCCGCTATTCCCATATCAGCAGGGAGAACAGATCACTTCCCCGAGAGCGAGGAGACTCTCAGCATCTCCTCAAGCCCCTTCCCTTAGGAGCCTTACAGCCAAACAGCTGCTGGAAGCTTCTTTCCCAGGTCTCTGGAGTCAGGCAGCAGGGACAGGCTCCGTGAATTGGCGGAAGGGGAGGAAAAGCAGCAGTGACAGAGCAGGAGCTGCTCCAGGAATGTGGAGCTGGGCCCCCCAGCACTCATCCTGCTGGGACAGCAGAGCTCAGCCCCAGCACTCATCCTGACAGGGCTGCAGAGCTCAGCCCCAGCACTCATCCTGACAGGGCTGCAGAGCTCAGCCCCAGCACTCATCCTGCTGGGACAGCAGAGCTCAGCCCCAGCACTCATCCTGACAGGGCTGCAGAGCTCAGCCCCAGCACTCATCCTGACAGGGCTGCAGAGCTCAGCCCCAGCACTCATCCTGCTGGGACAGCAGAGCTCAGCCCCAGCACTCATCCTGCTGGGACAGCAGAGCTCAGCCCCAGCACTCATCCTGCTGGGACAGCAGAGCTCAGCCCCAGCACTCATCCTGACAGGGCAGCAGAGCTCAGCCCCAGCACTCATCCTGCTGGGACTGCAGAGCTCAGCCCCAGCACTCATCCTGCTGGGACTGCAGAGCTCAGCCCCAGCACTCATCCTGACAGGGCTGCAGAGCTCAGCCCCAGCACTCATCCTGCTGGGACAGCAGAGCTCAGCCCCAGCACTCATCCTGACAGGGCTGCAGAGCTCAGCCCCAGCACTCATCCTGACAGGACAGCAGAGCTCAGCCCCAGCACTCATCCTGCTGGGACAGCAGAGCTCAGCCCCAGCACTCATCCTGACAGGACTGCAGAGCTCAGCCCCAGCACTCATCCTGACAGGACTGCAGAGCTCAGCCCCAGCACTCATCCTGCTGGGACAGCAGAGCTCAGCCCCAGCACTCATCCTGACAGGGCTGCAGAGCTCAGCCCCAGCACTCATCCTGACAGGGCTGCAGAGCTCAGCCCCAGCACTCATCCTGACAGGACTGCAGAGCTCAGCCCCAGCACTCATCCTGCTGGGACAGCAGAGCTCAGCCCCAGCACTCATCCTGACAGGACTGCAGAGCTCAGCCCCAGCACTCATCCTGACAGGGCTGCAGAGCTCAGCCCCAGCACTCATCCTGCTGGGACAGCAGAGCTCAGCCCCAGCACTCATCCTGCTGGGACACAGACCCCAGGCACAGCACCCGCCCTGCAGCCCTGGGCCACAGGCACACACCTGCCATGGGCTCTGCTCTGCACACTGTCACCTTCCTGGGGCACCACAGCCCCAGGACCCCTCCCTATTTAACACTGGGACCACGAGGGCTGGACTGGGATCAGCTGGGGAGAAGCATCCCAAGGGGAAAGGAGAGAGATCCAGGCAGTCCAGATCCACAGGTGAAGGCAAGCCTGCTGGAGCCACGTGAGCACAGAAACACAGCCCTACAGCGTGAAACCTGGATGTCCTGCCCTGCCCTGCCTGTGGCTGCCAGTGCCCATAGTCCAGGACAAATCTGGATGTCCTGCCTGGGGTCCAGGACTGACACCACAAACCAGCACAGCACAGAAGCTGCATCCAGGCAATGGGACCAGGAGTGCCTGGCTGGATCCTCCACCAGACTCACTGCCCCCACAGCCAGCCCCTGCACCCCCTGACCCTTCCCCAGAAAAGGAGCCAGAGCCAGCCTGCTCACAGTCACTCTGGAGCAAAGGGAGAACAACTCCTGCTGCCTGATGCTCCCAGCTTGCAGGACCAGCAATTCCCAGCACAGGGAAGCCAACTTCAGCTTAGAAACAGGCATGGAGAAGGGATGAGCAATCCCAATCCACAGGGATACTAAGTGGTTTCCAGTCTGATCTCTCGATGAAAACTTAATCAGATACTGGCAGGGTGGGCAGGCCCTGGCACAGGGTGCCCAGAGCAGCTGGGGCTGCCCCTGCATCCCTGGCAGTGCCCAAGGCCAGGCTGGGCACTGGGGACAGTGGGAGATGTCCCTGCCGTGGCAGGGGTGGCACTGGGTGGCCTTTAAGGTCCCTTCCCAACCAAACCATTCTGTGGTTCTATGATAAAACCAGAAAATATGAAATTAAAAGCTTCCTTCCCATTTTGCTTTGGTAAATGGATTTTGTTGAGTTCTTCCATTTCACCTGCTGCTGTTGGCTCCTCTAGCACCTGCTGAGGGTTATTTCACAAGCAAGGACAGCCAAAGCCCATCAGTGCCAGCCCAGAGCCCCCTCCCAGCTCCCAGCACAGAGAGAAGAAAGGAAAGTGTCTGTACCTCGGGACTTACTGTGTGTTTCTTAGTCATTCTCCAGAGGATGCAGGTGAGCAGCATGTGGCCCAGGGCCGACGTGATGAACACGATGAAGGCATTTTCGTGGATTGCTGGATTGACAAACAACAGGTTTCCTGTTCAACCAAGCCAGGAGCACAAGGGGAACGTGGGGCAGGATTTGGGAGGGCTTTGTGCTCTGCTGGGAGCCCCAGGACCCCAGTGATGCTGGGACTCCAGTGGGGTCTTGGCAGGAGACAGGCACATCACGGCTCCATAACCTGCTCATGCTGCCTCAGGGGCCCCTGGAAGGGGATGAAAGTGCCTGGAAGACTTATCCCAAAGTGCCAGGAGGGTGCTTCTGTGCTCTGGGACCACGGCTTCACACAGCTGTAAACTAAGGAACCATTGGGAGCAGCTCAGCATTGCCACTGTTGTTCTAGGGACAGGGAAACTGAGGCACGGGGAGGGGGTGTGCAGAGTGAGCCAGTCAAAAATCCAGAAAAGTCCATCTTCTGGCCCCCTGTATTACCTGCCTGCCCATTAGCAGCAGCCTCATCTGCAGCACTGAGGTTGCCTTGTGCATACCTGCACTAGCCCAGGTACAGGATCGGGCTGGGAAAGCAGCTGGAGCAAGGCTAAGGCAGAGCTGCTCCCAAGGCCCTAAACCCCACAGAACCCCTGCACCTTCAGGTGAGAGATTTTCATAAGTGTTGCTCTGAAGAGAACTTCCCAGCCCCTTCTCCAGAAGCTGAACCTCAGGCTGAATTCCCAACCACCTGAACACCAGGAATGACCATCCCTGTCTGCCCTCTGCATGCCAGGGGCAGGGAAGCACGTGAGGAGTGAGGTGCCAGCAGGTGGGAGAGGTCAGAGTGTCCTGCAGGGATGATTAACCTGAGCACGGCAGCTCAGGGCTGAAACTTTCCCCAGAGCTGGGGATTAGTCTGGGGTGAGGATCCAGGAAGTGTGCCAGCCAGGGCTCTGCGCCTGCCAGGCCAGGCTGGCCCAGCTGGCCAAACCTCAAAGCAGCACCTGGATTTCTAAGGGCAGGGCCCTGGCCTGGACAAGCTGGAGAAGCCCCTGGGGCAGGTCAGGCTGCGGACCCTGCCATGAGAGGGGCACAGGACACCTCTCCATGGGACAGGGAATGCTGGCAGGAGACAAGGAGGGTGAGCTGGGCAGGGACAGGTCCCAGACCACAGACATCCATCAGCAGGAGGTTCCTGCCCTGCCATCCCAGTCACTGGGCTCCACCACGGACCATCCTCACCCCAAAGGCTGGGTGACATCCTGGGACTCTGCTCAAAGCACCACAGCCCTGAATCCCAGAACAGTTTGGGTTGGGAAGGACCTTAAAAACATTATCATCCCAACCAGTGCCATGGCAGGGACACCTCCCACTGTCCCCAGTGCCCAGCCTGGCCTTGGGCACTGCCAGGGATGCAGGGGCAGCCCCAGCTGCTCTGGGCACCCTGTGCCAGGGCCTGCCCACCCTGCCAGGGAACAATTCCTCATTGCCAAGATCCCACCCAGCCCTGCCCTCTGGCACTGGCAGCCATTCCCCTTGTCCTGGCACGCCATTCTTTGTTCAAAGTCCCTCTCCAGCCCACAGCTGGATACAGTACCAATCATCACCATCCCACTGTGCAGGGAAAGCCAACACATTACTGTCCTGCTGATACAGCCCAGCACAGGGTGTGTTCCCACTGCAACAGCACCACTCCTGCATTTCAGTGCTCTCCACTTAACCCCTGGTGCCTCCTCCAGATCTTGGGATGAAACAGCAGCTGCAGACCAGCACTGGCACTTATGCTCCTCTGAGATGAGACCATGTGTGCGAAGAGAATCTCCCAGTCTGACGTGGCCAGGTTCTGGATACATGGATTTAACCTGAACAACTCTGATTTTGTTTCCAGGAGCTATTAGAGGGCTGGAGCCCCTCTGCTCTGCAGCCAGGCTGGGAGAGCTGGGGGGGCTCACCTGGAGAGGAGCAGCTCCAGGGAGAGCTCAGAGCCCCTGGCAGGGCCTGCAGGGGCTCCAGGAGAGCTGCAGAGGGACTGGGGACAAGGCCTGCAGGGACAGCACCCAGGGAATGGCTGCCAGTGCCAGAGGGCAGGGCTGGGTGGGATCTTGGCAATGGGGAATTGTTCCCTGGCAGGGTGGGCAGGCCCTGGCACAGGGTGCCCAGAGCAGCTGGGGCTGCCCCTGCATCCCTGGCAGTGCCCAAGGCCAGGCTGGGCACTGGGGACAGTGGGAGGGGTCCCTGCCATGGCACTGGGTGGGCTGTGAGGTCCCTTCCCAATGCAAACCAGTCTGGCATCCTGTGATTCTATGAAATTTTCCCCAGAAACTCCTGGGGAGGGCATGTGAAAGGGCAGCTGGAGCAGAGCCAGCTCAGAGCCCAGCCCTGCTGTGGGGATGGAGGGGAAGCAGGATGAGCTCTGGTCTACCCTGCTCACCTGCTCTCAGCCCTGGATCAGGCCTGGGCACATGGGTGGAACCAGGTGCCAAGGCCTGGTCCAGGCTCCATCCCCAGCCTGAACCCAGGGCTTCAACCAAGCACCAGCAACCAAGAACTGTGGGAAGAGCAGGGCTACTTGCATGCTATGCACACTTCATTCCTCTATAACTACTAACTTCAATGGACTCTCTGGGGGCTTTTAACTGTTTTCTCTCCCAGCTGCCTTGGAGTGCAAAGCAGTGGCCCAAGGCAGGGCGCCGCAGGACAGGGCCCTGTGAGCGGGGTGAGACACCTACCATAGTTTTCGGTGGAGGACACGTAGGTGAGGATGAGGAGGGCGAAGTTCTCGATCAGGTTGAGCAGCAGGGTGACGTGGCACAGGCGCAGGTAGCGGGGGTGGGGGCAGTGGCAGCTCTGGTAGTGGTTCCAGTAGGCCACGGCCACGAGGAGGCGCGGGGCCGAGTGCAGGCCGATGCACAGGCGCCACACGTAGCGCTGCGGGGTCTCGCCCCCGATGGCCGCGCTGATGGACGGCAGGTAGTTGGGCACCTGCGGGGACACGGGCTTGTGGGGACAGGCACAGGCAGCCAGCCCTTCCACACACTGAAACTGTCCTTTCTGTAACGCTGAATGAGTTAACTCCTAGTCCCAAAGGCAGGGAATGCATCACGGCAGTGCCCTGGTCCATCCCATGGGGTCATGGATCCTACAGCCCTGCTGGGGCAGTCCTGCGGGGCCCTGCACAGGTACCTGCTCAGGTTTCTTGCTTTTACACTCCTGATTGTCCAGAGAATCCCAGAATGGCTTTGGTTGGAAGGACCTTAAGGCCCAGGGACACTTCCCACTGTCCCAGGCTGCTCCCAGCCCCAGTGCCCAGCCTGGCCTTGGGCACTGCCAGGGATGCAGGGGCAGCCCCAGCTGCTCTGGGCACCCTGTGCCAGGGCCTGCCCACCCCGCCAGGGAACAATTCCTCATTGCCAAGATCCCATCCAGCCCTGCCCTCTGGCACTGGCAGCCATTCTCTGGCTCCTGTCCCTCCAGGCCCTGCTAAAGTTCTCCTGCTGGAGTGAGATGTCTCCTGCCCTCCACCCCCAGCTCGTGTCCAGCTGCTCATCCAGCAGCCTGAAAGCCCTGAGCCCAATCCCATCCCACATGGAGCTCCAGGCCCTCCCTCCCCAGACACCTGTGGCTCCTCTGAACTCCAGCAGACCAGGGGGCAGCAGCTCTGCACCAACCCCTCCCCAGGACGATGCATTTCCCTTCATCTTCCCCACCTTTATTCCTCGCTGCAATAACCCCCAGCGTGCCCAGTCCAGACACCAGCCTGACCAGTCTGTGCTGCCTTCAGTCCCAGCACGAAGCCAAACCTGCTGCTGCTGGTCCTGAGCCACCACAAGTATAACGAAACAATGCAGCTTGTTCTGGATTTTGGAACACTTTGGTGGGAGAGCCCAAGGGAGGAGCCCAGAAGGAGACAGAGGAGGAGAGAGGAATCCAGAAAGTGGATAGGACCCCAGCAGGAGAAGGGAGCCCAGGAGGAGGGAGAGGAGCCCAGGAGGACACAGGAGCTCTGTCACCCCCCAGCAATATGGGTTTCCCCCAGGGAGTCTCTCACCCCACAGTGGGTCGCAGTCGTCTCACGGAAGTTGAAGAGCAGAGACCAGATGACACAGAAGAGGAACCCAAAGAGAGGGCAGAACACAGTCCCGAGGGCCAGCGTGGTGAAACGCAGCCGGAACAGGATCCCGTCCCGATCCAGCGGCAGCGGGACCTGCAGCATCTTGGAAACCTGGAAACAAACAAACAAATGTCTGACTGGGGCGCTCTGTCCTGCTCTGGGCAGGGTGACAAGGTGGGCATCAGTCACAGGCTGGGCTCGATGACCCTGGGGGCTTTCTGAAACTCTGGGATTCTGTCCAGCCCCACGCAGCCCTGGGCAGGGACCCCACAGACACACGGCTCAGCCCCCCACACCCCCTGTGACCCCACAGCCGCAGGATGTGCAGCCAGAGAAAATCCCATTGTGGGGATGGCACCTCGAGACTCACAGAAAACAGGGAGCAGGGCAGAGCAGAGCAGAGCAGGGCAGGGCAGGGCCGTTCCCTGCAGCCCTCCAGAGGGATCTGGCAGGAAGGGCACGTGAACCCTGTCCCGTGGCATCCATCCAGACCATTCCCTGTGCTCAGGGCAGCGCTGACACAGCCGGGCCACCGCTCTCAGTCCCTCCGGGAGCCGCGGCTCCTCCAGCACAGCCCGGCTCTCCCAGCCCCCGGTTCTCACAGCCCGGCTCCCTCGGCTCCCCCGGCCCCAGCTCCACAACCCGGTTCCCGCAGCCCCGGTTCCCGCAGCCCCGGTTCCCGCAGCCCCGGCTCCCCCGGACCGGCTCCACAGCCCCGGCTCCCCCAGCCCCGGCTCCCCCAGCCCCGGCTCCCCCAGCCCCGGCTCCCCCAGCCCCGGCTCCCCCAGCCCCGGCTCCCCCAGCCCCGGCTCCCGCAGCCCCGGCTCCCGCAGCCCCGGTTCCCCCAGCCCCGGCTCCCCCAGCCCCGGCTCCCGCAGCCCCGGCTCCCACAGCCCGGCTCTCCCAGCCCCGGCTCTCACAGCCCCGGCTCCCCCGGACCGGCTCCCCCAGCCCCGGCTCCCCCAGCCCCGGCTCCACAGCCCGTGCTCGCCCCTCCGCACCCGGCCCTGCACGGGCAGCGCTGCCTGGAGCTGGGCCAGGGCAGGGTTAGGCTGGGTATTGTGAAAGGTTCTTCCCAGAGGGTGCTGGCACTGCCCAGGCTGCCCAGGGAATGGGCACGGCCCCGAGGCTGCCACAGCTCCAGGAGCCTTTGGCCAGCGCTGCCAGGGATGCCCAGGCTGGGCTTGCTGGGCTCTGGGCAGGGCAGGGCTGGCACTGGGGGATCCCTGGGGGTCCCTCCAGCTCAGGACATTCCATGACTCCACACACCCCAGGGTGGAGGGTCAGGGCAGCACAAGCCCCACATAACAACAAAACCGGGCTGTCAGGTCGGGAACGCGGGGACAGGCACGTCTGGAGCCTGGCAAACTCCAGAGCAGGGATCAGGCTGGGATGGATCCCACCTCCCCACCGGCCGGCTGCGGGACAAATCGGATTTATGGACAATCCCTGAGCCGTCTGGACAATGCCCCAGGGCAGCACGGCCACTGCGCCCGCACCAAAAGCCCCCCACAACCGGGGACCGAGCCCCAGGGAAGGCACCGACCCCAAGAACCGAGGGGCTACAGAACGAACGCAGAGCTCAGCCGCACCCGCGCTGCTGGGCACGGAGAGAGGGAATTATTTGAGCATAAAAGCAAAGAGAAAGGGAAGCTCCAAAGGGCCGGGTGTGGAGGGGGGTCCCCGGCCGGCCCAGGCTCCCCTCCCTGGGACCCCCCGAGGGCTCCCCACAGCCCGGGGCGGGGGATGGAGCCCCCCAAACCCTGCTCCTCCCTCGGGGGGCTCGGCCACAGCTCCCAGTGCCGTGGGACACCCCGGGGACCCCACAGCAGGAGCTCCGCAGCCCCTGCCCTCCCTCCCCGCGGGGGTCTCGCCAAAGAAGGCAAATAAAAGGCAAACCTTTTGTATCGCGTGTTGAATGGCGGCAACCTGTCCTGCAGGAGAGGGGCTGCAGCACCCCGAGAGCTGCCCCGGGTACCGCACACCCATCAGAGACACCCTGAGACCCCTCCCCGGGCTCCCCGCAGGCGCCCCCGCCCCAGGACCTCAGGCTCCCGCCGCGAGTGACCCCTCGGGGCTCCCCAGATTCCTTCAGAGACCCTCCCTGGGACCCTTCCCCAACACCCCCGTGCCCCCGCTCACCGCTCAGCCCCCGTGGCGCTGCCCCATGGCCCGGCCCGGCCCGGCAACCCCACCACGCCTCCTCCGCCTTTTCCGCCTCCTCCTCTTCCTCCCTTTCTCCCACCTCTTCCTCTGCCCCAATAACCCGCTGCGGCCCCTTTAAGAGGCGGGGCCCAGCTCCCGAGCGCCGCCACGCACGATTGGTCCTCGCGGCAGAAGCCCCGCCCCCTCTAAACGCCCCGGATGTCAGGGTGGCGCCGCGACACGGGCCGTTCTGGACCCTTCCGCGGCGCAAAGCCCCGCCCACCCCGCCGCCCGTTCAGCCAATGGGCGCTCAGTGCGCGGCGCCGCTTCCCCCAATCAGCGTTGAGCTCGGGGCGAGAGCGGGGGGGCGCGGCCAATGGGAGGCGGAAGCGGGGCGGGGCCGAGGCGGCGCGCGGGGGAGGCCGGGAGTGCGCGCGCGGGCTGTGACGCAGCTGCGGCCCCGTGAGGCGGCGGCGGCGGCACCGCGGGCCCGACCTGGCCCGGCCGCTCCGAGCGGCGCTTCCCGGCACCCACGGTGAGCACCGGGGCCTGCCAGGGCTGCCCTGCCCGCCCCCCGCGCCGAGCGACGCGGCCTGGCCGCCCTGCCCTCCCGGCGTGGCTGTGGAGCTGCCGCCAGGCCTTTTGTGCCGGGAGACCGGGCGGTCCCGGAGTAGGGGGGGGGGGCGGGGAGGCCCCGGGGACGGAGGGAGGCCCGGAGGGAGGCAGGAAGGCCGTGAGGGAGTGGGATTTCCCGGCAGCCGTGCCCCGGCTGTTTCCGCAGTACCTGGCCGCTTTTGGGGATTTTTAGGCATTTTTGGTTGTCCCTGTGCGGGTCCGGTGGGAGATTCCGGGTGTTTTCCACGGGGGATACGCGGCTCTGGATGCGGGTAACGGCCCGGCGGTCCCGGGGCCCGGGAGTTATTTACTGTCGTATTAAATAGTCGTAGTTTAAAGTGAGGTTGGTTACATGTGATTGAAGTTATGTTGGTGATATGGGTTTCTTTGGGTGGTTTTGGGGGATTTTCTGCTGTTGCTGTTAAACTTCAATTAGAGCTTTTTGGCGTGAGGGATCTCTCCTCAGCTGGGGCTGCAGCGAGTGGGAGGGGAATCCTGTGTAAAACCCTCGAGTTTTACTAATTCTGGTCCAGCTCTTGGGTTCACAGAATCCCCAAATCCCCGGGGCTGGCCCAGCCCTGCCAGCCCCTGCAGTGCCAGCTGTGCCCATGGGCACCTTGTCCCCAGCCCAGAGCACTCAGTGCCACCTGCAGGGGACACCTGCAGGGCTGGGCACTGCAAAGCTCCCTGGGCAGCCCCTGCCAAGGCCTGAGCTCCCTTTCCATGGGCAAATTGCTGCTGCTGTCCAAGCTGAGCCTGCCCTGGCCCAGCCTGAGGCCGTTCCCTCTGCTCCTGTCCCTGTTCCCTGGGAGCAGAGCCCGACCCCCCCGGCTGTGCCCTCCTGGCAGGGACTTGTGCAGAGCCACAAGGGCCCCTGAGCCTCCTTTGCTCCAGCCTCAGCCCCTGCCCAGCTCCGTTCCCTGCCTGGACACACTCCAGGCCCTCCAGGGCTCTCTTTCTCTGAGGTGCCCAGAACTGGGCACAGCCCTCGAGGTGCAGGGGAGGAGGGGTGGGTTTGAAGTAGAACACAATGCTTGCTGTGGGAGGGGGAAATCTTTCCATAACAGGTTTTCTATTAAAATATGTTTTTTTTAGTTTTCTTCTTAGGTAGAGTTTGGCATTTAGTGATCTCAGGACAATGTGAGAGCAGTGACTTAAAAAAGACGAGCCACAGAAAATGAGTGACTTGTGAATTTGCAGATAAGGCTGAGAGTCACAACATCGGACAGCTGGAAAGTGCAGGTGATTTTTATCTGGCCTGAAAGGGAAACTTGCACTGGCACAAGGGGAGGTGGCTGAAAATACTCCATAGGAATGGAGAGGTGTCTTTGGGAGCAGGTCCTGGTGGAGAGGGACCTGAGGGGTTCAGCCTGGAGAGAAGAATGTGCGGGGTCAACTTTTCCACTCTCATAACTCCCTGACAGGAGGCTCAGCTTGGACAGCAGCAGCAATTTGCCCATGGAAAGGGAGCTCAGGCCTTGGCAGGGGCTGCCCAGGGAGCTTTGCAGTGCCCAGCCCTGCAGGTGTCCCCTGCAGGTGGCACTGAGTGCTCTTGGCTGGGGACAAGGTGCCCATGGGGCACAGCTGGCACTGCAGGGGCTGGCAGGGCTGGGCCAGCCCCAGGGATCCCATGGGAGAAGGTGAGGAGGGCTCAGGGTGCAGTGTTACCCTAGGAGCTCTCCCAGGAGCTCTGAAAGTTTGTCAGAGCAGCTTTTCCTGGCTTTTACCAGGACCATTTTCCTGAAATTCCTCTTCCTGGGACAAATGAAGCCTGTAAGGATTTGCCTGTGGATGTGTGGAGACCCTTAGCAGTCCGAAATCGTGCTGTGTGTCTGTTGGAGTAGTTGGAGGTGACACTAAAATCATCTTTGCAGTTCTCCTGCCCGGGCAGTGTGGGACTGGGCTGGTTGTTCTGGGCTGCTTTGGTCTCCAGCTGCTCAGCGTTGAGGGAGCCTGTGGCTGCTCCCAGTCTGGATTTGGCCATTCCCAGAAAGTGCTACTGGTGTTAGGGAAACAAACACTTCCGTTTCAAGGATGGGCAGATAGATGTAGCAATTTCCCTGGGGGAGGCTGTGCTGGGCAGTGCCCAGTCCCTCTCTGCTTGCCTTGGGCACAGGGAAAGGGCAGCTTTGGCTTTAGCTGGAGTTGTTTGCCTTGGGAATATTGCTGGTGTGGGCCATCCTTGCTCGGCTGGTGTTCTGCAGTGCTGTGTGTGGCTACTGCTGCCAGGGAGTACCTGGGAATGTGGGGGAATTCCTCATTTCCTACTGAATCTGGAGGGAGGTTGGGGTAGTACTAGCTTTTTTTTTTTTTTTTTTTTTTTTTGTTATTGGACATTATTTTAGTAATGTGTATTTTTTCTGGTTAGTATTGTCATTTTCTTCTGGCTATTATGACTTTTCATGGATCATTACACCCATTATTTTTGGTCAGCATGGCATTTTGGGAGTAATACTGGCTTTTTTTAACTGGCATTTTCTTGCTATTATGGCTTTTTTGGGTTAATGTGGCATTTTCTTTTTCTAGTTCTAGTTTTTTTGGGTTTTTTTTTTTTTTTGTTGCTAGTACTACTGTTTTGGGGATAATATGAACATTATTTGGGGTAGTACTGGCTTTTTTTGTTAATTTGGCAAGTTTTTGGCTAACCTGGAACCTTCAGTGGTGAAGCTGCTGTTCCCCACAGTGTGCCTGAGGAGCTGTGGGGTTTATTGTGCTGGATTTGTTGACAAACTCAGAGAGCTGGGGCAGAGTTTGTATCTGTTTGTGCTGCGGGAGGAGGCTGGGGAGAGGCAGCAGGGAATGTGCTGTAAGCAAACCGTGGGGGCTGGAGAGGGAACTGGGCCCTGCAAAACTCCCCTGGAACAGCAACTGCTGGGGAGCAGAGGGAGGCTGGGTTCCTGTAATCCCTGTGCAGTGCATTGCCCTCTGCCGTGCTTGAAGCAGTTGGCAAAATGGGTGGAACAGGAAAATCATTCCTGGAAACCCCCAGGATTGCTGTGGGATCACTGCAGCCCAGGACACAGGCTGAGATGGGCAGGAACTCCAGCCGTAATTAAGGGTGACAGCTTAATTTTAGGGACACTGGTGTTTAGTGACACCTCCTTGGCTGTGGTGTCACTGGAATGTTGGTGCCCTTGGCCCTCCTGGGGTTGTGGCAGGGTTTGGAATCACATAGTGCCATGGGGTTGGTGCTGAAGGATTCTGGTGGGATTGCTGCCCTTGGCAGTGAAGGAGATGGAAAATGAGTTAGCAGGGTGAGCTTTCGATAAAACCTGAATTCTGCTTTCCAGGTCTAGGAAGAAAACCTGATACATCCTGAAAATGTTCAACAAATCCTTTGGCACTCCATTCGGAGGCAGCACCGGCTTTGGGACAACTTCAACTTTTGGGCAAAGTAAGTGAAATATCCAAGGTGGCTTCAATGAGATGTCTTTTCCTGGGGTGCAGCTCAGAGGATCCCAGGGAGGTGCTGATCCCTTGTGGAATGGAATTAGGGAGCTGCTGGGTGCTCCAGCTGGCTTGGAAGAGGTTCAGGAGCCCGAGGCTTCATCCCTAACCAAGCTTTCTGTTTGGGCAGACAACCAGGGTTCCGTGTCTGCTGTGGAAATTCCTTCTGTGGGAAGGAAGAGTGGGAAATGCAGTGCTTGGGGAAGGTGGTATCACTGGGGTGTTCTGGGGCTGGAACAAATCTGTGGTGGGTTTGTGGGGAAGGCCTGGAAGGAAGAAGCGTGTGTGTTCTGGGCTGTGTGGAGCTGCAGCCTGAGGGGCTCTCTGGGCTGTGCTTGCAGATGCTGGCTTTGGTACCACCAGCGGAGGAGCCTTCGGGACCTCGGCCTTTGGCTCCAGCAACAGCACCGGCAGCCTGTTCGGGAGCACGCAGAGCAAGCCAGGTATGCCCCAGGGGGCTGGCCAGGGAGGGAGGGCGGAGGGGAGCAGCCTGAACCGAGGAATCGGCAACAAAAATACCCAAAATGCACCCTCCCGAGCCCAGGACAGCAAGAACTGTCAGAGCTCCCAGGCAGAGGAGGTTGTGAAGGATTAACAACCTGTTTCTGTCTGCAGGAGGGTTGTTTGGGTCTACCACGTTCAACCAACCAGCCACCTCCTCCACCAGCACTGGCTTTGGCTTTGGAACATCCACTGGGACATCAAACAGCCTCTTTGGAACCACCAGCACTGGTGGAAGCCTGTTCTCATCCCAGAATAATGCCTTTGCACAGAACAAACCAGCTGGTTTTGGAAGTGAGTGAGACTGGCACCCCTCTGCTGTTGGGTGGGAGAGCAGCGGGAGCTGGGACAGGGGCTGGGGTGGGGCTGGGGGGTTTCTCCTGCAGGATACAGTGACATCCCTCTGCCCACAGCAGCTGGGGAGAGCCCACGTGCTCCTGAATCTGTAGCTGTGATTCCAGCCCTACGTTTTAAAATAAACTGCCAAAGGTTGTTGGTTGGAATTCTTTATCTTGAATACTGTTTTGGGGCCGATTGATTTTAGTTTTTTTTTTCCTGTGACAGAGCAGTTATAATTGGGTTTGTCTGTGGCAGGAGAAGACAGGGAATGCTGTTAAACTCTTCAATTTCATGAGGCAAAAGCAACTGCTTGGAGCCCCTTCTGAAAAAAGGAGCCTTGCTGATTCTCTTTATTATAAAGTTATTGTGTTATTTTCTTCCTACTTAGAAGGAAGGAAACTGACTGCTGGAGAAGGAAACTGCTGTGGTTTGTCTGGTGTTTCTGGAGTGCTGAGTTAAGGACACTTCTGCAGCAGGGCACTGCATTAGCAGCACCTTCAGCATCCAGCTTTGCATCCAGCTTTGCTGTCAGATTATTTTTCCCAGCAGTTTTTTGCATTTTCAAACCAATTTCTAGTTTGAATAAAGTATTAGGGTTTAAGTTTTAAATAGTTAATTTGGGTTTGTTGTAATACTGTTGTTGTTATTTTTTATGCTTTATTCAGACTTCGGTACAAGCACCAGCAGTGGGGGGCTCTTTGGGACCACCAACACCACTTCCAACCCCTTTGGGAGCACATCTGGCTCTCTCTTTGGCCCAACCAGCTTCACTGCAGCTCCAACTGGCACGACTATTAAATTTAATGTAAGTTCTGCTCTTTCTTCTTACTCCAGCCTGTTTACTGTGGGAAGTATTCAGTTTTGCAGTAGTTTGTGTGATGTCTTGGTCACTGAGGTGAAAAAATGAGTTCATGTGCTAGTGTTTTGAACTGATTTGAAAACATCCCCTCTAAAACACGACAGAATTCCAGGCTTGCTGGGTTTAGAGCCAACACTGAAGGAGTAAAGGAGCTCCTAAAGCTGAGCCTTTCCAGCAAGTGCTGTGGAATTGAAGGTGATCCATGGCAAATGCTGGCAGCAGTAAGGGTTAGAGGCATCTTGGGATGGGTCAGAATCAGCACAGCTCTGCTGAGCCAGCCTGGCTCTGGGAATGGGACCTGGCAGGAGAGGAGTGCTGTCCTGCCTCCTCCGGACGAGTCCCCTTTAAGACAGGATTCAGTAACTGCTACAAAGTTCTGTGGCAGTTGGGCCTGGAGGGTGGCCCAGCAGAGAGACCTTGAGGAACTGGGCTACCTGGGGCCTGCTGGAGGAGGGGCTCTGTTCCCCAGAAACTTGTTCATGCAGATCTCAGCCCTCTTCATTTCCAGACTGAGCTGATGTAAGACTGAGGCTTCGGGGGCAGAGCTGTGATACTGCCTGGGCTCTTGCAGTGCTGCTGATTTGTACTTCCATAGCACTGTTAAAAAGAGGGGGGATACTGGAATTCATGCAGAGCTCCAGGGTTTGAGTCAGAAGCTGAGGTAAACTGCTTTAAAAGTGAAACAGAAAGCAGAATTGCTGGGAGTTGTTTTGAGTGTTCCTGTGACTAATTCCACTGTTGATCATCATTAAACACACCTGGGTGAGACCTCAGCTGTACAAATAATGATGGAATCATAAAAACATGCAATCAGACAAGATTTGGGTTGGGAGGGACCTTAAATCCTACCAAGTGCCACCCCTGCCATGGCAGGGACACCTCCCACTGTCCCAGGTGCTCCCAGCCCCAGTGCCCAGCCTGGCCTTGGGCACTGCCAGGGATGCAGGGGCAGCCCCAGCTGCTCTGGGCACCCTGTGCCAGGGCCTGCCCACCCTGCCAGGGAACAATTCCTCATTGCCAAGATCCCACCCAGCCCTGCCCTCTGGCACTGGCAGCCATTCCCTGGGTGCTGTCCCTGCAGGCCTTGTCCCCAGTCCCTCTGCAGCTCTCCTGGAGCCCCTGCAGGCCCTGCCAGGGGCTCTGAGCTCTCTCTGCAGCTGCTCCTGTCCGGGTGAGCACCCCCAGCTCTCCAGCCTGGCTGCAGAGGGGCTCCAGCCCTGGAGCAGCTCCGGGGCTCCTCTGGCCTGGCTCCTGGAGCTCCACATCCTCCTGCTCTTGGGCCCAGGGCTGGGGCAGCACTGCAGGTGGGGTCTTGCCCAAGCAGAGCAGTCATGCAGAGCCTCAGGTCTGTGCTAGGAGTAGGATTTCCCAAGGAGTTCTGCAGGGAGTTGTGGCTGTGTTCCCCCATGTCTGGCTGGATTTTAACCTGGCTCTTCCTCCCTTCCTGGCAGCCCCCAACCGGCACCGACACCATGGTGAAATCCGGCGTCAGCACCAACATCAACACCAAGCACCAGTGCATCACTGCCATGAAGGAGTACGAGAGCAAGTCCCTCGAGGTCAGTGCAGGGGCACACAGCCCTGCCTCGGGCCTTTCTGGGCCTTTGCTACTGTCTGTGCTCATTAATGCAGAAATGCTAATGAACCTTCAATATCTGCATCACACACGAGAGGTGTTGTCAAGTAAAACAATTAATGCAATGCCACGTTGATTGCAGTTGGGTTTAAGTGCTTGATGCAAGTCTGGAAGAGCTGAAATTCCATCTTGTCAGAAGGACGTGAGATCCTGTTGGGAACAGCCCTGCTCTGCTGAGATAATAACAGGATCCCAGGCAGAGCTCAGTTGTTTGTTATAAACTAATATTCCCAAGGATTTATCCTGAGGCCTTCCCATTTGGGCTGGTTTGCTTGACCCTTCAAAACAGATCATTTATAAAGTATCTGAAAAGGCTCTGGGATGTCAAATCGAAGTAAAAACATGGATCTAAGTTCAGGTCCCGTTTTTAGTGTCCTTATTTTTAAAAATGTGGGTGTTGCAGCTTTTCTTGAGCCTTCACCTTAGTGAAGATGGCGTGCTGGGTGAGTGTGGTAAGGACATTTGCCTGCCCTTGTCCTGGGTAAAAAGAGCTGGATTTTCCTCTAGGAACTCCGTTTGGAAGACTACCAGGCTAATAGGAAAGGGCCCACGAATCCTGTAGGAGCAGGAGCAACTGCTGGCTTGTTTGGCTCTTCCACTGCCACGTCCAGCACAGCCACAGGACTTTTTGGCTCTTCCACTACCAATACAGGCTTCTCCTATGGGCAGAATAAAACTGCTTTTGGAACCAGTAAGTACTGCCTGGCACTGGTGTTCCTGTGAGTGCATGTGCAAATATTCTGTTAAACCATTTAGAATTCTGTGATGCTGAAACATTGCTGTGAGCTTAGAGTTGTGCTGGTTGTATTGCCAGCATTCACTGGTGCAGCTCCTTGCCATAGGAATCTGTTTTCTTACTTTCCCTTGGAAAAGTATAAACAGCAGTTGGATTTTTATTAGGTTTTGGTGCAAATTGAAAAGTAAATAGATCATAGAATCCTAGAAGGGTTTGGGTTAGAAGGGACCTTGAAGCTGACCCAGTCTCACCCCACCATGGCAGGGACTTTCCCACTGTCCCAGGCTGCTCCCAGCCCTAATGTGCAGCCTGGCCTTGGGCACTGCCAGGGATGCAGGGGCAGCCCCAGCTGCTCGGGGCACCTGTGCCAGGGCCTGCCCACCCTGCCAGGGAAGGATTTTTTCCTAGTACTGGATATTTGTGTTTGTGGAATTTGACTGTAAACAGATCCAAATCCTCCATGCTGTAGGAATGGAGGTGGTTGTTGGCTGAGCAGAGACAGGACCCAGGGAGCAGCTGGAGCTGGCCGAGGGGAGGGATTTAGGTTGGATTTTAGGGCAAGGTCCTTGCCCAGAGGGTGCTGGCACTGCCCAGGCTGCCCAGGGAATGGGCACAGCCCCGAGGCTGCCACAGCTCCAGGAGCCTTTGGCCAGCGCTGCCAGGGATGCCCAGGCTGGGCTTGCTGGGCTCTGGGCAGGGCAGGGCTGGCACTGGGGGATCCCTGGGGGTCCCTACAGCTCAGGGTACTCTGTGACCCTTTTTGCTGTGTGTATGCCTGGGTGTGGATGTGCTGGGCTGGCTCTCTAACTGCCCTTGTGTCCCAGGTATGACTGGCTTTGGCACGGGCACCACCGGGGATGCCCAGGGTGGGGTTGGTGGGGTCTGGGCAGGGCAGGGCTGGCACTGGGGGTCCCTCCAGCTCAGGACATTCTGTGACCCTTTTTGCTGTGTGCATGCTGGGGTGTGGATGTGCTGGGCTGGCTCTCTAACTGCCCTTGTGTCCCAGGTACGACCGGCTTTGGCACGGGCACCACCGGGGGGCTCTTTGGGCAGCAGTCCCAGACCACGAGCCTGTTCAACAAACCCTTTGGCCAGGCCACCACCACGCAGAACACCGGCTTCTCCTTCGGGGGCACCAGCACCCTGGGCCAGCCCAACACCAACACCATGGTAAGAGGGGCTGCAGCTGCTCCTGCTGGGCACGGGGGCTGCAGCGTGGGGTGTGCCTCACGTTCCCCTGCCGTGGGGTACAAGCAGCGTGCCGAGCTCTGGAGGCTGCGGTGCGCTGAGGAACCTCCTGGCAGTCAGCTTTGTTCCTGACAATTGGAGAGCAGTCAGCTGTTCACAAATCATGTACCCACTCACCTCCTCAAGCAGCTGCTGTCTAGCAACTCCTGTGCTTCTGATCATTTTCACACAGATAATGTCATTCCATTGTCAGCCTTCTTTGGGAATTCAGTCTTGGGCTTTCTAGTGACAAATGAGCAACATTTGGGGGCTTTTCTGACAGAAAGATTCTACGTGGTTGTAACTTGTATGACTAGAGGCTTTGGCTTCAGATATCCTGTGTTCTTTGTGAATTTGTTGTGACTTCTCATAGAAAACCCTGTGAAATGTTTCTTTTCCATCTCCCTTGTTCAAAGCGATGAGGAAATTCTAATATCCTTTAAATCTTGGAGCATAAATTTTTGGGGGTTTTTAATTTCCTTTTAGTAACTAATTTTTTGGAGGAGGACTAAAGCTTCTGGAATGCTCTTCACCCCTCCTCTTCCCCCAGCACGAGGGCAAAAGCAGCATTGTTTTATTGCCTGATTTTGTGTGTTGGAATCTTTGTTGTCAGTGCTGGACTTGGAAAAGCCTGGGAGCGTTACCTTAACCTGGTTCCTTTTTGTAGGGTCTCTTTGGGGTCACCCAGCCCTCGCAGCCTGGAGGCCTTTTTGGGACAGCTGCCAATACAAATGCTGGGACTGGATTTGGAACGGGAACTGGCCTTTTTGGACAAGCCAACACGGGATTTGGTGTTGGTGGTTCGGTATGTCTGTGCCTCTGCAACAAAGAGAAAACCAAGCAGAGCCCTGTTCGGGGTGCTGACTGCACAGAAGTTGTGTCAGCTTAGGAATTAGGATGTGTGAGATACAAGAGTCAGGTGGTTTGCTGGAAACTGGAGGATAAACAGGTGTAGTAGAGTCATTTTTTTAACAAGTGATGTGTGGAGTGATAAAAGCAGCTGGAGATACTGAGGTTTTCAGTGACTGGAGTGCCTCAGCATAGGGTTGTAAGTTGTGATGGACCAAAACCAACCTTGGTTTTTGATACTCGGTCATTTTGGTTCTGGTGGAGCAAAAATCACAGGATCACTGAGATTGGAGAAGTCCCTTAAGCCCCTTGAGTCTGACCCTCGCAGCTGCTTTTGGGGATCTTGCAGGTGGCTTGGGATAACCCCACCCATGGGAGGGTGGGCTGGGGGGCTCAGCTGTGCTTGGCTTTAGTTCTGCTTCCTTGCCTGCAGCCAAGCACTGATACAATTCCCGTGGTGTCAGCATCCCAGGTTTCCAAATTGCTGTTGTTTTCCTTTCAGACCCTGTTTGGGAACAAGCCTGCTGGATTTGGAGCCACCACGACCAGCGCTCCCTCGTTCGGTACCACCACGGGCGGGGGCCTCTTCGGTAACAAACCCGCTCTGAGTTTAGGAACCCCTGCAAACCCTTCCAGTTTGGGGACAGGGAAAAAAGTGTGGCTTCAGTCATTTAAATCCGTACTGTGTGTACCACACACTGCAGAGAGCACATGCTGGGTACTGTAGTGTTGGAATGGTCAGGTGAATGATGGCCCTGGCACAGTGCTGGGAGCTGGGTTGTGCCTTTGCTCTTGGTGGGGCTCCCTGACTGGGGAAATAGAAGGTCAAGTGCCACTGCTTTGGTGAGTCCTTAAGGGAATTTTCAGCCTGGGATGGTCAGGATAGCTCCTAGGATCCAGGGGAGCATTGGGAAGGGCATTCCCAGCAGGTCAGGGAGGGGATCCTGCCCCTCTGCTCAGCTCCAGGGAGGCTCATCTGGAGTGTCCTGTTCAGTTCTGGGCTCCCCAGCTCAAGGAAGACCAGGAGCTACTGGAGAGGGTCCAGGGAAGGGCACAGAGATGATTTGGGGTCTGGAGCATCTCTGGTGAGGAGAGACTGTGGGAGCTGAGCCTGGTCAGTCTGGAGACGGGAAGGCTGAGAGGGGATGCATCCATCCACCCAAATACCCCATCCATCCACCCAAATAGCCAGCCCATCCCTCCATCCATCATCCATCCATCCATCCATCCATCCATCCATCCATCCATCCATCCATCCATCCATCCATCCATCCATCCATCCATCCATCCATCCATCCATCCATCCATCCATCCATCCATCATCCATCCATCCATCATCCATCCATCCATCATCCATCCATCCATCCATCATCCATCCATCCATCCATCATCCATCCATCCATCCATCATCCATCCATCCATCATCCATCCATCCATCATCCATCCATCCATCCATCCATCCATCCATCCATCCATCCATCCATCATCCATCCATCCATCCATCCATCCATCCATCCATCCATCCATCCATCCATCATCCATCCATCCATCCATCCATCCATCATCCATCCATCCATCCATCCATCCATCCATCCATCCATCGTCCATCCATCCATCCATCCATCCATCCATCCATCCATCCATCCATCCATCCATCATCCATCCATCCATCATCCATCCATCCATCCATCATCCATCCATCCATCGTCCATCCATCCATCCATCCATCCATCCATCCATCATCCATCCACACACATCTCTCCAGGGGTGTCAGGATGGTGCCAGACTCTGCTCAGCGGTGCCAGTGGCAGGACAAGGAGCAATGGCCAGGAACTAAAACACAACAATTCCAGCCCAGCCTGAGGAAGAACTTCCTTCCCTGGAGGGGCAGAGCCCTGGAACAGCTGCCCAGGGAGGGGCTGGGGTCTCCCTCTCTGGAGACATCCCAAACCCCCTGGGCAGCTCCTGTGGCACTGCTGCAGTGACCCTGCCTGGGCAGGCCTGGGCTGGGTGGACCCTTCCAACTCCATCCATGCTGTAATTCTGTGGTTGAAAACTCTTGAAATCAAGGATTCAGGGAGCAGAGGGGTTTGTTAGGAGGTTATGAACACCCTGTGTTGGCACAGCAGCACTGGGAGAATCGGGTTAAAACCAGTGATCCCTGGGCTTGGGCAGGTGTCAGGAGATCCTGCACTGCAGTGAAGGTGAAATGAGTCAGCTCCAGTTGTCCTTGGCGGTGGGAAGGACCAAAGTCCTGGGGAGTTGCTGGTGTGTTCCTGGTGGCCTCTGATGTGAGAACTGCTGTTGGGTGGGTGTGACTGAGCAGGAGCAATGTGTAAGGATGGCTGAAGGGAGTGGCAACTTCTTTCATGGGACTCTGAAATCTCTCCTGCCTTTTTAATTCTGGATTTCAGAGCAACAGAACTGTGTCTCTGAGAGTGAGTAGGAGGGAGTTGGACCCTGCCATCCCTGTCCTGCAGTGCTGTTTTGTGTTGGTTATTTAAAGGCAGTGGGGCCTGCCATGCCTTTAGCCTGCTGTGCAGCCTGCCCATATAGACAGGGAAGAACTGAAGGGAGCTGGCTGATGTTTTAGATCCTTCCCAAATCAAGCTCTTTGTAGCTCTCAGTGCTCTGAACCAGGGCAGCCCCTTGGCGAGCAGGGTTTGACTGTGGTGAGCAGTGCTGGGCAAGCCTCCCAGGGGAGTCAAAGGTGCTTTTGAGTTCTTGTTCTGCTGCTCAGGATCTCCATGGCCCCACAGTGTGTTGGCACTGTTTGGTGGAGACCAGCCTTTGCAGTGTGTGGTTTTGGTTTGCCTGTGTAGCAGTTTATAGGAGGAATGAGCTGGATTCCAAGGGGTTGGTGCACACCTGCAGTTTTTCAGTTTAATCCTGGCTTTGTGTACTAACCAAGCGTGGGATGGGGTCAGCATCTGCAGTAGAACTGAGCTCATGGTAGATTTCGGGTGGCCTTGTTGCAGCTACAGCTGTGCCCTTGAGCTGTGCAGATCTGAGTTCCCACCTGCTCTGCGGGGAGGGTCAGAGAAATGACTGTGTGGTATAAACAGGATGGATTGAGGTTTGTTCTCTCCAGGCACTCAGAAAACCCCAGCACGTTTTACTCCACTGCCAGCTAGAGCAGCATCATGTCAGCTCTGGGAAACTCTGAAGTTTGTAACAAACTGAAGAGCTTAAGAAGACAGACCAATGTTTTTCTGTGCTGCTTTAATGCTATATTTATAACTAAAATGTGTTAATTACCAGTGAAGTCCCTTCTTGCTGATTGCCAGTTTAACCTGCGCTGCTGGAAACAGTGAGAAATTTGGCTTTGGCAGGGCTCTTCAACCCTGTGAGGCTTATTTATTTAAATACATGGTTTTAATTTCATCTCTAATGAGCTGCTCATTCTGTTGTTGAAGGTTTTGGTGCCAACACTGCTGGAAATAGCTTGTTTGGAAATAAGCCTGCGACTGGGACTCTGGGCACTGGACTTGGAACAGGGTTTGGGACAGGTAAGCAGTTTCCCAGCTCATGTCTGGGCAGCTCCAGCCCTCAGGCTGCAGTGCAGTCCAGCCTGGGCATTGCCTGCAGTTGAGTTAGGAAAGGCTGGCCATGTTTGAGCTTCAAGCCAGGATGGCTCAGGGCAGCTCCAAGGGGAGCTTCTCAGCACAGTGCCAAGTGGCCTGGCAGAAATTGGGCATGACTGGTGGGGTCCTCTGTGCTCAGAGCCTCTGCTGCCTGCAGCATCCCCAGGCATGGAGGGTGTTTCCTGCAGTCCAGTAAGGAATTCTTTGTTGTGCCTGTGAACTTGTCAGAGTCAGTGGTGACTGACAGTGCCCTCTCTGTCACAGCTCTGGGGGCAGGACAGACGTCCCTGTTTGGGAACACGCAGCCAAAGCTGGGGGGAACGCTGGGAACAGGAGCGTTCGGAGCGCCAGGATTCAACACATCCACAGCCACCCTGGGCTTTGGGGCGCCTCAGCCTGCTGTAGGTGAGTGTCCATGAGCCTGCTGCCTTGGGCCCATGTGCCTGAGCACAGGAGCACTCCCTTCCCAAAGGGTTTGGAGTGACAGAGCATCTCCTCGGGGCCACTTCTGTTCTCAGTCACAGTGCAGACCGTGTTAATGACCCTTGTTCTGCTAGCTATATGTATGGTTTTAAGGAATTCCAAGTTGCTTTGTGTGCCCAATAATTGCACCCCTTTTAGAGCATTGTCTTGAAGATTTGTAGATTTCCCAAATTGAATTTGGGGCAGCAAGAATAGATGTGCACAATGAAAAGTAAGGGAAATGCAACATTGGATTTTTCAGTACTTCCAGATAGGAGAGGCCTAGAGGGCCTTTATTAACAGGAATGCTGTGCCTTTGGGACAAAAATAAGACCCAGTTGTCTCCAGCTCTCCTGCTGACTTCCTGCAGACCCTGACAATAAGCTGCTGTTCTGAGATGGTTTTGTTGTTCTTTGGGAATGCCCACATCTCTCCTGAATTTATTTGTATTAGAATTAAGCTGCTTTTGGTGGCATGAATGTTTTATGGGGTGAAGTCTTAGAGCATTTCAATAGGAATTAAAATAAAATGCTTTAAGACAGAGATAAGATTTAGAATCCATTGTAGAGGGGACTCTAGACCTGTATGGTTGTGGTAGCAGTAATGTCAAAATTCTCCATGAGGTGTTTTCCCTGCCTACCCTTTCAGAAGCCAGCTGGATTAGTTGAATATTCTGGCAGGCCAGGCTCTTTCCACTGCTCTGTAGCTCTCTGTGCCCTCAGCTTTTCACCCATGAGAACTCAGTGAATATGGTTGGACACTGATGGAGGAAGGAGATGATCTGGGCGCTGCTGCCTGCCCTGGTTCTGTTCCCGGAGCTCTAAAACTGAAATGCTGCTCCTTTTGTAGCTCTGACAGACCCCAACGCCTCTGCAGCCCAGCAAGCTGTCCTCCAGCAGCACCTCAACAGCCTGACCTACTCCCCCTTTGGGGACTCCCCACTCTTCAGAAACCCCATGTCAGACCCCAAGAAGAAGGAGGAGGTGAGTGCCCATCAGCCCTGAGCTCATTTTATGGGTGACAGGTGGAATTGCTTGGTCTGTGTGCACTCCTCATCACTTCACTGCACACTGAGCAGCCAAGGAAGTTGCCCTCTTGCTCTCCCAGTGGTGCAGTGGCTTTTTACCCTCCAGGACACAAAGGGCTTTGTTTTATCCCAGTGGAAGGTACCTTGCCTGTGGCAGGGGGGTTGGAAGGGCATGATCTTTAAGGTACTTTCCAATCCAAACCATTCTATGATTTCCTGCTTTTGCTTGCATCACAGCCTTGGCTGTGGAGTTCCTGGGCTCCCTGCTGCTGATTGGGAATAAAGATGGATCGTTGTCAATGCTTGGAAAATAATTGTAGTGCTTTGCTTAGGACATCCCTGAGAGTCTTTGAGAAACCTTTCCCTGTTGCTTTGTTCAAGAGATGATAAAACAAACACTTCCCAGGCTTTTTAGGTGGTAGGGGAGGTTCTGAGTGTCTGCTGCCCCTGGGCAGGTTCCAGGGGCTGGAGGGGAGTCCTGCCTGGCATCTGGGAGCCCAGGGTGCCCATGGATCCAGGCTGATGGCTGGGGCTGCCCATGGATCCAGGGTGCCCATGGATCCAGGCTGATGGCTGGGGCTGTACATGGATCCAGGGTGCCCATGGATCCAGGCTGATGGCTGGGGCTGTACATGGATCCAGGGTGCCCATGGATCCAGGCTGATGGCTGGGGCTGTACATGGATTCCAGGCTGATGGCTGGGGCTGTACATGGATCCAGGCTGATGGCTGGGGCTGTGCATGGATCCAGGCTGATGGCTGGGGCTGTACATGGATCCAGGCTGATGGCTGGGGCTGTACATGGAGCCCAGGGTGCCCATGGATCCAGGCTGATGGCTGGGGCTGTACATGGATCCCAGGCTGATGGCTGGGCTGTACATGGATCCCAGGGTGCCCATGGATCCAGGCTGATGGCTGGGGCTGTACATGGAGCCCAGGGTGCCCGTGGATCCAGGCTGATGGCTGGGGCTGTACATGGATCCAGGGTGCCCATGGATCCAGGCTGATGGCTGGGGCTGTACATGGATTCCAGGCTGATGGCTGGGCTGTACATGGAGCCCAGGGTGCCCATGGATCCAGGCTGATGGCTGGGGCTGCCCATGGATCCAGGGTGCCCATGGATCCAGGCTGATGGCTGGGGCTGTACATGGATTCCAGGCTGATGGCTGGGGCTGTACATGGATCCAGGCTGATGGCTGGGGCTGTGCATGGATCCAGGCTGATGGCTGGGGCTGTACATGGATCCAGGCTGATGGCTGGGGCTGTGCATGGATCCAGGCTGATGGCTGGGGCTGTACATGGATCCAGGCTGATGGCTGGGGCTGTACATGGAGCCCAGGGTGCCCATGGATCCAGGCTGATGGCTGGGGCTGTACATGGATCCCAGGCTGATGGCTGGGCTGTACATGGATCCCAGGGTGCCCATGGATCCAGGCTGATGGCTGGGGCTGTACATGGAGCCCAGGGTGCCCATGGATCCCAGGCTGATGGCTGGGGCTGTACATGGATCCCAGGGTGCCCATGGATCCAGGCTGATGGCTGGGGCTGTACATGGATCCAGGCTGATGGCTGGGGCTGTACATGGATCCCAGGCTGATGGCTGGGCTGTACACAGAGCCCCCTAACCTCGGTGCAATTATTACTTCCCTTTGCTTACCACCCCCTTTGCCTTTCAGGGCCCTGGGCTGGAGCACCCTAGCTCTCTGTCCCCATGCCTGAGATTGCCAACTGTCCCTCTCTCTGTTCCAGAGGCTGAAGCCAACCAACCCAGCAGCCCAGAAGGCCCTGACGACCCCCACCCACTACAAGCTGACCCCCCGCCCTGCCACCAGAGTGCGGCCCAAGGCCCTGCAGTCAGCGGGCTCAGCCAAGTCCCAGCTCTTTGATGGGCTGGATGATGATGAGCCCTCCCTGTCCAATGGAGCCTTCATGCCAAAGTGAGCGTCTCTTTTGTCTCTGTGTGAGAATCTTCTGGAAACTCCTGCGTATTACCTTGAATCTCATGATTTTGTGCTCTGGTTCATATTGGAAGAACAATAAGTTGTCTGTAAGGCTTCACTAGAACTGTTTTCTGTAGAGGAGGTGAAAAGGTTCAGCTTAAACTCTTAAGCTGTAAAATGAGGTCAGCCCATGATGGGAAACAAAGCTCCTATAAAGTCATTGAGGAATTCTAACAAGGAAAGCTTGCACAGGGCAATACTTCCTGCTCCTGAACTGGGAGTGTCAACAGGTTTGCTCATGCCCTAAATATGGAGGCAGATTTCTGGGGGTTTTATACCAGCCCTAGTTCTGTTTCAAATCTACAGATGTTTCTGTGAGAAATAAATCATGGGTCTGCCCAAGTAATGCGTTGGGTTCAGTTTTTAGGTGCAGCAGTGCCTGTCATATAGAAAAGGAGTTTGGAAAGATTTGAAGTTGAGTCAAAACAAAGGGCTAATGAACCTGCCCTTGTGGGCCAGATCTGTGTTACTAGAAAAGCTGATTTGGGAAACAGGGAACACTGTGGTTTGCTGAACTTGGACTTTGAGCCTTTCACTGGCTTGTGCTTTTTACACCTCTATATTAACCAGAGCCTTGAATGGAATTCCCCAAAACATTTTAGGATCTCTTATAGGAGACTTGATATGTCCTGGGTGTGGGAACAGTTCTTAGAGCTGGTTCCTGGCCCTTGGAGCATTTGAATTAAGTACAAAGTACACATGTATGCAGTGGATAGATCCAAATTTCCCTTCCTTGGTGTGTTGTGTGTTTAGGAAGAGCATCAAGAAGCTGGTTCTGAAGAACCTCAACAGCAGCAACCTGTTCTCTCCGGTGAGCCGAGAGAACGAGGACCTGGCGTCGCCGTCGGAGTACCCAGAAAATGGGGACAGGTGAGTGAGTCACCCTGCAGGGCTTGTCCTCAGAAAGGCAGACTGGTTCTGCCTGTCCCTGAGTTACTGCTGGACAGCTGTCCCTTCTTCTCAGGGCTGTCACTTCACTGTTCATTGATAGCAGTTGACCTGCTGCGAGATGCATTTCCTCCTGCACTAACTGTGTGTTCTTGCTGTGTGGGCACTGCCAGATCACCCCACCCAAAGTCCAGGTCAGGGAGCAGGAACTTAGGTTCTGGATGAGTCTCTCTTCCTTGCCTGTAGCAAGAAACCAGGATATTCCTTGGGGGAAGTGCTAAGCCTGACTCTGAGGGGAGAAGAACCTCTGCTGGTCAGTCCTCAGAGATGTGGGAATTGCAAGGGAGCTCCACTGATCGTCATGTCTCATATTTCTATTTTCTATATATGTGTTTTGTACAGATTACAATGAGGAGCCTCTAAGGCTATATCCTTCCCCACCCAAAGCCAGAATTCTAACCTCCTCTAAAAAACCTGTGGCCATATTTCAGTTGAACTCTGATTTTTGCCTTGGATTTGTTTTAATCAGAGTCTGGAAAAAACCTGCCCAGCTGAGCATGTTGATTTTATTGAAAGCTACTAAAATAAGAGCTGCTGTGGGAGTGAGGTCACCCTGGCCCCGTGGGCAGAGGGTTTGGAGCTGTGGGGTTGCTGTTACACTCCTTTTGAGGCTTGTCTCCAGCCTGAGCTCCCTGTTCCACTCAGCTCTGCACAGGGCACAGCCTTAGTCCCCAGCCTGTGGGGACTGTCCCAGTCTCACCCCTGTCCTTGCTGTAGTGGGAGCCTCAGTGGCAGTCAAGCAGGAGCAGAGGGAAGGGGAATAATCACTGTCACTGCAGTTGGTGTGGTCCTGTTTGCTCTTTGTTTGGAAAGAGCAGAATTTTAATCATAGAATCAGAGAGTCTCCTGAGTGGGGAGGGACCCACAGGGGTCACCCAAGTGCAGCTCCTGGCCTGCCCAGGAATGCTGGTGTAAGTCCCTGGGAATGAAATAATTCACATTCTCCTTCCTCTGCCCAGGTTCTTTCTGTCGGTGCCTCCTGAGGAGAACCACAGGCAGGACGGGGAGCGGGAGGAGGAGGAGGAGGCGGCCCACGAGGTGACCAGGTTTTACACCAACCCCATTGCCAAGCCCATCCCGCAGAGCCTGGAGGGCAGCGGGCACAAGCCCCACGCGGGCGTGGACGACACCATCGTGGCGCTGAACATGCGCGCGGCGCTGCGCAACGGCCTGGAGGGCAGCAGCGAGGACGCCTCCTTCCAGGAGGATTCCCTGCAGGAGGAGTGGGACAAGGAGATCGAGCCTGGCGTCCAGCGGCATCCTGCAGGTGAGCCTGGCAGGAGCAGCATTGCATGCGATTTGCTGCTCTTTGACGCCCTCAGCTTTTGCTGCTTTCCCTCCTCCTTCTGCCAGAGTACAAATGTTGCTTTTCTTACCAAGTGCAGAAATTTTATCTGCTGAGTCAGTGAGCATTGAAATTTTATCAGCTGAGTCAATGAGAATTGAAATTTTATCCTCCAATTTTATATCACGTGTGTTGAAGTTTTTTAAACTTGAGAAGGTAAGTGGAAAAGATTTGTTAATCCTCCCAGGTAATACTTAGGTGCCATGTAATGAAACTGGCAGGTGACATGTGGAGAAGAAATGTCTGTAGACATTTTGGAGATGCAAAATGCTTTTGGGAAATAGGAAGATCATTAGACAAATTAATAGATGAAGAATTGGAGCCTGTTAAGTGTAGAAGAAGCTGCAGTTTGGTCAGCAGTGCCTGAGGCCCCAGGCTACTAAAGCTAGGAGGGAGAGTGCTTCCTTCAAGTGTTGATACATTTGCAATTTTTCTTCTCCCTGCACACCTTCTTCCTTCCTGTTTGCACACCTGCTGCTCCCTGGCAGATGCCTGAGCAGAACCTGCCAGGGCACTTGGTTTAAATGTGCTCTGGAGGCTGTGGAATGAAGGTGTTGTGGTGTCTGTTTGCTTTGGGTGCCCTGATTCTCAGTTCCTCTGAGGCTTCCAGCTGTTCAGGCTGGCAAAAGAAATGGGATAACAGTCTGGGAATGTTGATGCCTTGCTGCCAGCCCTGTTCTCAGGGAGCGTTGTGTTGCAGGGATTGTCCTGACACGAGCTGGCTACTACACCATCCCGACCCTGGAGGAGCTGGCCCGGCTGACCAACGACAGGAAGGAATGTATCGTGACAGACTTCACCATCGGCCGCACGGGTGAGACCCCAGCCTCCCTGGGCTTCACCCTGACCAGGGATCCCAAACTGCAGAGCCTCAGCTCCAAACCCTCAGTCTGGCTGTCACCAGTGCCCTTGCTTTGGGAGCAGTTGGCATCAAAGTTTTGTAGGATTCTAGGATAAAATAAATCCCAGTATCTCAGACTGATTTGGTTTGGGAAGGGCATTAAAGCTCATCCCATTCCATGGGCAGGGACACCTTCCACTGTCCCAGGCTGCTCCAAACCCTATCCAGCCTGGCCTTGGACATTTCCAGGGATCCAGGGGCAGCCACAGCTTCTCTGGGGCCTGCCCACCCTGCCAGGGAACAATTCCTCACTGCCAAGATCCCACCCAGCCCTGCCCTCTGGCACTGGCAGCCATTCCCTGGGTGCTGTCCCTGCAGGCCTTGTCCCCAGTCCCTCTGCAGCTCTCCTGGAGCCCCTGCAGGCCCTGGCTGGAGCCTTCCCTTCTCCACGTTGAATATTCCCAGCTCTTCCGGCCATTTGATATTGGTGTCAAAGTTGATATGGCTTCTCCAGAGTTTTCTCATGGGGAAGGAGATGTTGCTCTGCTCAGGGGACAGGATGGGGCTGGGTGGGGGCAGGGGGAGCACAGCAGGAATGTGGGCTCTCTGGCACATGACTTTTCACAGTTTTAATTGTGACTTTTCACAACTTAATTGACCTTTTCACAATTTTAATTGTGACCTTTTGGGTTGTTGTGCAGGTTATGGATCGATTTACTTTGAAGGAGAAATAAATCTAACAAACTTAAACCTGGATGAGATTGTACATATCCGGAGAAAAGAAGTTATTGTTTACCCTGACGATGAAAAAAAACCTCCCATTGGGGAAGGGTTAAATAGGTAAGTGTTAGACAAGGATGAATTTTAGAACCCTGACAGTCTGCTGTGCTCGCAGGCTGCAACCAGGAGACAAATCCAAACGGTGCATTCAGTTTACAGCGTCAATGAGTTACTTGAGGTTTCTGAAGCACCAGTTGGATTTAAGAGCTGATAGGAGTTTACCTGGCCGGGGCTGTGCCCTGCTCAGGTTCCCAGCCCCTGGTTCTGAGCCCGCTGTCCCTTGGCAGGCGGGCTGAGGTGACCCTGGACGGGGTGTGGCCCACGGACAAGACGTCGCGGTGCCTGATCAAGAGCCCCGAGCGGCTGGCCGAGATGGACTACGAGGGCCGGCTGGAGGCCGTGTCCCGCCGGCAGGGCGCGCGCTTCAAGGAGTACCGCCCCGAGACCGGCTCCTGGGTCTTCAAGGTGAGCCAGCCTGCAGCTCTGCCCGGCCTGCAGCCCTTCAGCATCCCCAGCTCAAAGCGCTCCTGACCTGGGACAGCTGTCTGGAGTCCCTGGGCTCTGGTGAGAACCGTCCTCACCAAAGCAGCTCCTCAGTCCTGGCAGCGTTCAGGGTCGGGTTGGATGGGGCTTGGACCAACAGACCAGCCCTACTAGTGGAAGGTGTTCCTGCCCATGGAATGAATGAGCTTTAAGGTCTCTCCCAGTCCAAACCAGTCTGTGGTTCTGTGGTGAAAACCGTGGCCCCCAACCTGCCTAGAGCAGGTGGTTGTGTAATACCTATAAGCAATAGCACATATGAAATGATACAATTACCAAGCACTACAACACTGAACTGTCATCCCAGAGTCTGCGACAGCTGGTAAACTTTAAAACAACAGCCTCTGTAGAGAGGCTGAATTTGTTGCAGGTGTCCCTGCAACAAGAGTTGTGTGTTAGGACACCTGTATAGGGCACAGTTACACCTGCCCAGTGTTCAGACCTTCCAGAAATTTCACTGCCAAGCTGTGACACGTTTGTCCTTCTCCTTAACACAGGTAGCACACTTTTCCAAGTACGGCTTGCAAGATTCTGACGAGGAGGAGGAAGATCATCCTTTAAAAGTGGACACCAAGAAGTTAAAGACCACACCTGTGCCACCCCCAGGGCACCTGCCACCCCAGCAGATGGCCCTGAACGGCAAACCAGCGCCCCCGGCTCAGGTAGAAGGAGAGCAGTGACTAAAGGGGGTTGATGACACGGAATTTGGAGAATAGCTGTGCCTGGGAAGGGGGTGGTTGGAGTGCAATCTGGAGAGTGAAGCCTCACAGAAACTCTTCTGAGCTCTGCCTGAGTGGCTGCGTGTTGCTTTCCTTTGAGACACTTGACATTGCAGACTAAGGATGGGGCGGGGAGGCTTTCAACCCTTGTTTCTTGTTTGATTTCTAGTCTGAGTTTGGCAGATTTGCACCTCTTCTGGAACAGCCCTTGTTTTTGTGACTATTAAATGCACGCCCGTAATGCCACCGCCGTGTGCTGCCTGCCTGGACAGTGATGCTGTGCACTCAGTTGCCTTTACCACCATTAGTGTGCAAGACTGCCTGCTTTCCATTTTAAGAATGTGCTCTATTTTTATTAAAATAATACTTTTTGTAAGGCTGGCTATATGCTGGCTTCATAAACATATTTGTGTTGGATGTGACTGCTTTAAACCTTTGCAAAACATCCTCAGTGCTGGGCCCATCTTACACAGGAATGTTTGACCCACAGGCAGTGTTTGATCTAGTTCACTGGGAATACCAGGAGCCCAGGTGGGCAAGAGGCCAATGGCCCCTGCCCCTGGGCTGTCCCAGCCATGGTGTGGGCACAGCCCCAGGGCAGGGATTGTCCCCCCTGCCAGGGATTGTCCCCTGTGCTGAGCACTGTGTGACACCTCGAAAGAGAGCGTCCAGTTCTGGGACAGAGAGACCTGGAGGGGCTGGAGCGTGTCCAGGGCAGGGAATGGAGCTGGAGCCCCAGGAGGGGCTGAGGGAGCTGGGGAAGGGGCTCAGCTTCAAAGGGGGCTCAGGGGGGACCTTGTGGCTCTGCACAGCTCCTGACAGGAGGGTGGAGCAGGAAATGACCTCACGTTGTGCCTGGGGAGATTTAGGTTGGATGTTGGGAAAATTTCCTCCTGAAAAGGGCTGTCCAGCCCTGGCACAGGCTGCCCGAGGCAGTGGTGAAGTCACCTCCCTGAGGGATTCCACAGCCTGTGGATGTGGCACTTGGGATGGAGTCAGTGCTGGCCCTGGCAGTGCTGGGGCATGGCTGGACTTGGTGGGCTCAGAGGCTTTTCCCACCTCAGCAGTTCTGTGTTTCTGACACAGAACTCTCCCTGGTACCCAGTGTGAGTCTCTGCTGACCATTTGTGTGGTCAGAGCTCTCCAGGCAGGTGATCCCTGATCCCTGTTAGCAATTCCAGAAGCACCATCTGCTCCCTGGGCAGAGCATCCTGCTGCTGGGGCAGGCTGGGGCTGCCAGCTCTGCTGCATTCTGCATGGAGAATCCCAGAGCAGTGGCCAGCTGCTGCTCCAGCTCTCCTGGCTCCTCAGCTAATTAACACCCACTCATGCATCCCTCTGCTGGAGTGGATCCTTAATTATTTGCATTTTGAGCTGCACACGTGGCTGCCCAACAGCATCACTACAGCTCCCCTCCCTGCTTCATGTTCAGACTGGGGGACCAGAGCTGGGGTTTTAAACACTCAGGAACACTGGGAGTATCACTGATATATTCAAATATTCTTGCACAGTCCAGTGTACTTAGCAAAAACTCCTCCAGGTTCATTAACCTCTCTAACTTGCATAACATTAACTTAGGTTTTAATTTTGAAATTAGGAAAAACATCATTTTCCCAAAACCCTAAGGAACATCATAGCATCACTTAAAACATGGCGAACTCTTGGTGTAGAGCACATCTGGTAATACTGTTATTTGGGCTATCAGATGCATTTACTATCTAGACTTGGTTTTTGCCTTGTCCTCCCTCACTAAGTTAAATATTAATGAATTTATTAATATTGCAAGGGAACTTGCTGCATTAAAGCCCAATGAAGGGAGCAGTGAAACTTGTGTGTTTGTAACCATATTTTGACTTGTAAATCTGTTCCACACGTGGGACCAGGCTCAGATTCTGCATCTGCTGCTCAGTTCCATCCTTACAGCCCCCCACAGGTGATTTTATCTCAGCTGAGACCCTTCACCCCATCCTGGCTGGTTCTACAGAGCTAAGCCCAGCCTTGTGAACATGCTCCTTAATTCCTGAGCAGGATTCCCAGGACACTCCCTGCCTAGGCTTCCTCACTCCTGCTTTTGCATCACTTCAGTGCTCTTTACTGTGTTTTTTCTGGGAAGCTGGAAGCATGTGGCTTTCACAGGACACAGAGCTGAGTCATGGGATGGTTAAACTAGAACCAAACCAGTACAAGGGAGCTCAGGTCCCACGGAGCCAGCTGGGCAAAAGTACAGCCCATGTGAGCAGTTAGCCATGGAATCATGGAAGGGTTTGGGTTAGAGGGACCTCACAGCCCACCCAGTGCCACCCCTGCCATGGCAGGGACACCTCCCACTGTCCCCAGTGCCCAGCCTGGCCTTGGGCACTGCCAGGGGTGCAGGGGCAGCCCCAGCTGCTCTGGGCACCCTGTGCCAGGGCCTGCCCATTACAGTATCCATGTGAAATGCAGATCTTTGTGGAATGTAGGCTCTGTGACTGGCGTTGGTACCACACGGGATGGGTCTGGGAGGAGGGGAGGGAGGCAGGCAGGACACGCAGAGCTCTCCCTTCGCTGGGCACGTGAGAACTGCACTGCTGAAGAACAGTTCCCTGAACTGCATGGCAGAACTGGGAGAACTCCAGGAGGGCACCGCTGCTCTGGGACTGCTCCTTCCCTGGCACGGCACACCCTGAAGGTTCTGTGTGTCCATCCCTGCCCTTGGTGTGCAGCCTTGGCAGAGCCCACAGGTGCTGCTGGGAGCCCTGGCTGTCCTGGCTGAGCTGTGTCTGTGGGTGTGACCTGGCCTCTGTATCCGCAGCCCCTGGAGCTGGAGCAGCTGGGCAGGCTGGTGGAGCTGGACAGTGACATGGCAGACGTCACCCAGGAGCCAGCCCAGGAGCCCTTGGCAGAGGATGCCCTGGCCGAGGAGCAGGAGGCAGTGCCAGCGTCCACGCACATCGCATCCACCCAGGGCATCAACCCCTACGTGCTGCAGGTCAGTGTCCAGCCCTGCTCCTCCCTGGGACACGGGGGGAGCACCTCTCAAGGATGCTTCTGCCTCCCCAAGGGAGGCAGGTCAGTGTCCAGCCCTGCCCCTCTCTGGGACACAAGGGGAGCACTCCTCAAGGCTGCTTCTGCCTACCCAAGGGTGGTCACACACATCCCATGGAGTAGGACTGAGCTCACACACCACACCTCTGTTCTGGGGAAAGCCCCACACGTGGAGAGCTCAGTGCTGACAGGGAGCACCTTAAAGCCAGAGTTCAGTTTCCAGAATTCTGGGAGCACTGGGACAAGCTGAACTGATACCAGAGCAGCTGCCTTGAGCCCCTTCTGCCTTGGTAGAAAAAAACATTTTGGGGTAACCGGTCTTGATTTGGGGCTTGGTGTTGATGCTTTTATTTTACAGTAGCACAGAAGATTTGGGTTGAGGAAAACCATAAAGCCCATCCCATCCCACCCCTGGCATGGCAGGGACACCTCCCACTGTCCCCAGTGCCCAGCCTGGCCTTGGGCACTGCCAGGGATGCAGGGGCAGCCCCAGCTGCTCTGGGCACCTGTGCCAGGGCCTGCCCACCCTCACAGGGAACAATTCCTCATTGCCAAGATCCCACCCAGCCCTGCCCTCTGGCACTGGCAGCCATTCCCTGGGTGCTGTCCCTGCAGCTCTTTGTAGTTTTTGTGGAAGGACAGAACCTTGAACACTTCTGGGCTTCTCCCTGTAATGAGAAATAGGCCAGAAGTTACTCCTTAAGCTGACAAACAGCAGACAGAGCTGAGGTCTAAGCAATCAGGGTTATTGTGGGCTGTCACCCCCATCCCCAGTGAGTCCTGTGCACTGATGATGTAACAAGTGGTTGTAAAACCTCACCCATCAGGCAGCAAGCCTGAGCTGTGCCTCCACTGTTCCTTGGAACGTTTGCATCGTGGCTGTGTTGTTTGGTCATGTGCTGCACGTAGGAGTTTTTTTGGGTGGGAAGAGCTATCTTGATGAGCTTAGTGAGCTGCAGCTGATGTTCTGAGGGATTGCTGATGTTCTGGCTTGGCTTCCCACATCCTCAGATCATGAAAGCTTCCTTGCTTGCTGATGATGACGACCTGGATTTGATCCTGGATTATCCTGGGAAGCAACCTGTCAAGATAGACACTTCCCAAGAGATCTGCTCCCCAAGGCTTCCCATTTCAAAATCACAAGGACAGAAAAGACACTCAGGTATGGTGAGAAACCACAGATTGTGTGAAGAAAGGTGAATTTTAACATGAACAGGAAAAATCCTGGGGTCTGCAGCAGTTCCTTCCTGCCACTCCTCCCTCCTCTGCTCATTCCCTGCTCCAGCACAAGCCCTGCCCTGAATGCTCCAGTGCCTGGAGCACCTCCTCACCTCCTCTGATGCTTGCACTGATCTTTTCCCCTTTTTTTTTCCTTTCTTTTTTATTCCTGGTTGTGTGGATTTTTCCCCCTTTTAAGATCTCCCAGAGGCACCAACTTTGCAGCTTGCTTTGGAGGTGGTCTGTGGTGGCTCTGCTGTGGGCACCAGCTGTGCCCTGCACAGGGCAGCCCCTACCAGATTCCCCCACTGCCCAAACCTTGCCCCTTGCACTCAGTGGTGCTTTCCATAGGGATGTTGAGGAATACCTCTGGGAACAAGCAGGAAGGTGCTCCCTGATGTAGGAAACCCATTAATTCAGATCTGTAAATCAATTCAAAGCTCACATGACTGGCAGGGACAGCCCTGAGGTGCGTGTGAGCCCTGCTGATCCGTGTGCCACCCCACTTCTATTCTGATATCCTGATTCCAGCATTCAATCAGGGACTTCTTTGGGAATGGCCCAGTTTGGGGTGGAGCTGTGCCTTTCCCCTTCCTGGGAGCACCCCTTGTGTGCCTGTGGGCAGGGCTGGAGGGTCAGTGGGACTCAGCACTGCACACAGTCACACTTAGCTCCGTGTTCCCATCACACCATCCAGGCCTTTGCCACTGGCTGTTCTGGGAATTCCTGAAATCCCTTCAAAGCCCAGAAGTGCCCTCTGAAATACGGCTGCCCTTCCACTGAACCGTTCTTCCTGCTTCTCCCCATCAGCTGCTGGGCTGCTGCAATCCAAGTTTGCCAGTGTCCTTTCCCAAGCACCGGGTGCTGCCGTGGCAGATGCCAAGGGCCCCAGGACTTTGGACAGTGCCCCCTCTGCTGCTCTGTGGTCACCGCTGGCCTCGGCCTTCGCGGTGCCCGCGGCCGTGCCCGAGGTGCAGGTGAAGACAGTGGGGGCCCGCAGGCAGCGCGGGCTCGTCCCCCTGGAGAGATCCATCACCTATGGGAAGGGGAAGCTCCTGATGGACATGGGACTCTTCATGGGCCGCTCCTTCCGCGTGGGCTGGGGCCCCAACTGGACGCTGGTCAATTGTGGAGATCAGCTGAGCGGCTCCGGTGAAGTGGATGATGCTCAGCTGGAGCCCGTGGAATACGGATTCCTGCCCACTCCCGTGGCTCCCAAATCGTGAGTAGTGCTTCCCTTCAGGATGGATGGGACAGGCTCGCTCTCCATGGCTGGCAGAATCTGCTGTTCCTTCTGACAGGCAGGAGTGGTGCAAGATGGGGTTAGCCATGGAGATCTCCTTCATGGCCTTTCTCCTCAAAAATATCTCTGTTAAATCCTGGAATAGCATAGTAAGAGGATTTAGTTTTTCTTTTGTATCAAACAAATAGCACTGTCACCCAGCACAAGGTTAAAGAGAAGGTTCAAAGTTGTTGTCCAGAAAGCTTCCAATCTCTTGGTTCTCCCTGAGGACATCTGCCCTACCTGAGGAACTTCTAGTTCAGCTTTTCAATTCCCAGACACCTTCATGCTACCTGTGCATCCAGCAGCACATGGGCCTTTAGGGTCTCCATACCTGACCTAGACTGCTATATAGCCCAGTCCCACCATTTAAGTGCTCCAGAAAGCTTGTCTGGATGTTCTCCAGCATATGTGAAGTGCTTAGGAATGAGCTGGGGTGAAGGTGTGCTTGCTGCCTCTGCGGAGTTCAGTGAGTCACAGTTTATTCACTGAACCACAGAAGGTTTGGGTTCAGACATGTAAAGACCATCTTGTTCCAACCCACTGCTGTGGCCAGGGACACCTTCTACTACCCCAGGTTGTTCAGGGTCCCAAAGCCTGGCTCCAAATCCCAGACTCTCACCAGGATCTTCATGCCTTGGGTCATGTTTTACTGTCGTGTTAATTAGGACAAGCTGCAGGATGAGCTGCTCCACTTGCATGGAGAACATGCAGAACTTTTGCTACTTGGTCTATCTCCCCTTTTCCTCCAGACTCACAGAATCTCCTTTCAAAGTTCATGTGGAAAAGTTGAGCTTGGAACAATGGAAGATGGACAGAGACAAGGAGCTGTATCTCACCCCTCTGGAGATAAAGCTGAAGCACAGTACTGTCCATATGGATGAGCCCTGTCCTCTCCTGGCCCCCAACCCCGGAGTCTCTGCTATCCATGACTATGCTGACTGGGCCAGGAAAGCATCTGAGGATCCCACTGTGGCAGAGAGTGAGTACAGAATGATCCTTCCCTCAGAATGGTTTAGGCTGGCACAGCCCTGCCAGCCCATGCAGTGCCAGCTGTGCCCCATGGGCACCTTGTCCCCAGCCCAGAGCACTCAGTGCCACCTGCAGGGAACACCTGCAGGGCTGGGCACTGCAAAGCTCCCTGGGCAGCCCCTGCCAAACACAGTGGGGGCAGTGAGCCCTCCAGGGTGAGGACAGTGAGCCCTCCAGGGTGAGGACAGTGACCCCTCCAGGGTGGGGACAGTGACCCCTCCAGGGTGGGGGCAGTGAACTCTCCAGGGTGGGGGCAGTGAACTCTCCAGGGTGGGGACAGTGAGCCCTCCAGGGTGGGGACAGTGAACTCTCCAGGGTGGGGACAGTGAGCCCTCCAGGGTGAGGACAGTGAACTCTCCAGGGTGGGGACAGTGACCCCTCCAGGGTGGGGACAGTGACCCCTCCAGGGTGGGGACAGTGACCCCTCCAGGGTGGGGACAGTGAGCTCTCCAGACTCACCCTCACACGAGCCCCTCTGAGTTCTGTGCTCCCACTGCTGACGCTGGTGTGTGTCTCCACAGGCGTTGTGAAGCACTGGTGCCTGGCCTGGACGTTGTGTGAGGCCATCTGGGGCAAGCTGAGGGAGCTGGAGGCCAGCCTGGAGGAGCCCAGCGAGTACGTGCTGGCGCTGGAGCGGCGCCGCGCCTTCTCGCGGTGGCTGTCGGAGACGGCGGCCGCGCGCATCGAGGAGGAGGTGGCCGTGGCCCGGCACGGCAGCCACGTCGAGGCCGTGTTCAGCTGCCTCACGGGCAAGAGGATCGGCGAGGCCTGCAGGCTGGCACAGCAGGCAGGTGAGCACCCGGGCCGCTGGGCACTGCCCAGGGAATGGGCACGGCCCCGAGGCTGCCGCAGCTCCAGGAGCCTTTGGCCAGCGCTGCCAGGGATGCCCAGGCTGGGCTTGCTGGGCTCTGGGCAGGGCAGGGCTGGCACTGGGGGATCCCTGGGGGTCAGTCCCACTCAGGATATTCTGTGATCACAGCTTTTCTAAATCACAACCTTGGGTAGAGGAGAAAGGACATGCACAAAGAGAGATTAAACTTAGAGAGCTCATAGTCACTGGCTGCTCTGCATGTGAAATGTTCCCTTGTCAGTGACCACAAAATCATGGAATGGGCTGGACTGGAAGGGACTTTATAGCCCATCCAGTCCCACCCCCCACCCTGTCCATCACAGGGACTCCTTCCACTGTCCCAGGTTGCTCCAAGCCCTGTCCAGCCTGGCCTTGAAGATTGGGTAGGAGCTGCTGCTGGACTCCCTGGTCCCCTTCACTCTGGCTCTGTGAGCTACCCCCAGTCAGGAAGTGCTGCTGCAGTGCATTTGGAACTCGGAGTTTTCATAGTCACTCCTTTGAATTTTTAATTAATTATCTTCTTAATTGAGCTTCTGTTTCAGACATTTTCTGTTTGGGTTAAAAACACGTATTTTCAGAGCCTTATGGCAGGTTTTATCCCTGTCTGTTATACCAGGTGTTTATGGAGTGGTTTATTTTGTAAGAAATACTGGAGTTGTGGCCTCCCCATTCCATCCCCCAGTGGATGGGGCTTGGAGCAGCTGACCTAGTGGAAGGTGTCCCTGCCATGGGCAGGGGCTGGAACAGGATGAGTTTTAGGATCCCTCCCAACCCAAAGCCTTGCGAGGGGCTCTAAGGTGTGCAGCTGAGGGGTGTCCCTGCAGGTGACCACCGCCTGGCGCTGCTGCTGTCGCAGCTGGCCGGCAGCCAGCCCGTGAGGGACCTGCTGACCCTGCAGCTGGTGGACTGGCACCGCCTGCACAGCGACCGCTTCATCCAGGAGGAGCGGCTGCGCCTCTTCGCCCTGCTCGCAGGCAAGCCGGTAAGGACAGCCACACTGGGGACAGCCCCTCTGGGGACAGCCACACAGCCACATTGGGGACAGCCACACAGACACACTGGGGACAGCCATACTGGGGACAGCCACACAGACACACTGGGGACAGGCCCTCTGGGGACAGCCTCACAGCCCCTCTGGGGACAGCCCTGGTAAGGACAGCCCCTCTGGGGACAGCCACACAGACACACTGGGGACAGCCCCTCTGGGAGCAGCCACACTGGGGACAGCCCCACAGCCCCCCTGGGGACAGCCCCACTAGGGACAGCCGCGGTAAGGACAGCCCTGCTAGTCCTTTCTTTCCTTTCTTTCCCTCCCAATCACCCCCCCTCTGGTGAGTTGCTCAGCCACGGGCACTGCAGGGAGGGGCTCCTCTCCCAGAGCCACCACCTGCTGCTGCACACCTGGCTCCAGGTGTGGCTGAGCAGGGTTTGTGCTCCAGGGGTGGCTGAGCAGGGTTTGTGCTCCAGGGATGGCTGAGCAGGGTTTGTGCTCCAGGGATGGCTGAGCAGGGTTTGTGGCTGAGCAGGGTTTGTGCTCCAGGGGTGGCTGAGCAGGGTTTGTGCTCCAGGGATGGCTGAGCAGGGTTTGTGCTCCAGGGATGGCTGAGCAGGGTTTGTGCTCCAGGGGTGGCTGAGCAGGGTTTGTGCTCCAGGGGTGGCTGAGCAGGGTTTGTGCTCCAGGGATGGCTGAGCAGGGTTTGTGCTCCAGGGATGGCTGAGCAGGGTTTGTGCTCCAGGGGTGGCTGAGCAGGGTTTGTGCTCCAGGTGTGGCAGCTCTCCGAGAGGATCAGTGTCAACGTGTGCTCGCTGCTGGACTGGAAGCGCTGCATGGCCGTGCACCTCTGGTACCTGCTGCCCCCCACAGCCTCCATCTCCAGGGCTCTGGCCATGTACGAGTCAGCCTTTCAGGTGGGTCACTGCCTCCTGCCCTAAAGGAGCCCTTCAGGGTGCTCCTGCCTGCTGGTGCTGCACAGAGGCTCCTGTGAACAGCCAGGAGTTGCTGAACGTGGGATTGAGTGTAGGATATGGGGGGAATGGCTTCCCACTGCCACAGGGCAGGGTTAGGTGGGGTACTGGGGAGGAATTCCTCCCTGGGAGGGAGGGAGGCCCTGGCACAGGGTGTCCAGAGCAGCTGGGGCTGCCCCTGGATCTCTAAAAGTATCTCAGGCCAGGGTGGACAGGGCTTGGAGCAGCCTGGGACAGTGGAAGGTGTCCCAAGGGTAGGGGGTGGAATTGGATGATCTTCAAGGTCCTTTCCAACCCAAACCATTCTGTGATTCTATAGAATCATAAGTTCTGTGGAGAAAACCCATTTATGGAGTATTTCCAGGTTTATGTCTAGCTGCTTGACAACTGGACAAAATTAGGAAGAGTGACAGTGGCCAACAGCAGAAAAGCCCTTTTGAGGCAGGCAGCCTGTTCTCCCACTGGGGTCATTAATCCTCAGCTGCCTTGTCCAGCAGCCCATGGTGCCCCACACCTGTGTGTGCCCCCTCAGTCCCCCCAGCCCCTGTCCCACACCTGTGTGTGCCCCCCCAGCCCCTGTCCCACACCTCTGTGGCTCCATGCATTATGCAGAGCCCTGTGTCTTGCTGCAGAGCTCTCAGCTCTGTGTGCAGCAGGACAAAGGGTTCTGCTGAAAAACATGTTTAATCATTTAACTAAAGCCAGCTCAGCCCTCCATCCTCAAGGCAGCCTAAGTACAGCAGCAAGTCTAGAAACATGTCACTGATGTTTGCTTCAGTATTCAGTGTTGAGCACTTCTGAATCCCCAGCTGTAGAGAAAGTTCTCAGCTGATTGTTCTGACTGACTCAGTGTGTCCTGTGCTGCTCGTGGCTGCCCAGACCCTGCTGAGCTACAGAGAGAAGGCTCCCTGGGATGCACTCACTTCATTCCATAAAGGCCCACATAGTTTTCCAGCTATAAGAGCCTTTGGGAATACAGGCTGTGTGTGAGAGCTGGCTGTGCCTCCAGGCAGTGTTTGTCAGAGCTCAGTGTGAGACATGAACCTGCCCAAGCATTTTGGGTTCAGGTTTTTCATGTTGCTCCATAGTTCTGGGGAGGTTCCACCTGCAGGTGCAGAAAGAGTCTCCTGAGCCTGCTGAGCTGTGGAATTCAGTTTTTGTTCAGAATATGGTCTTCAAACTTACTGTTGAAACTATCTCCCTAGAACACCTCAGAGTGTGAAAAATACGCCTGCTGTCCTCTGCCTCCTTACCTGGAGGATTCTGGCTATGTCATTGAGGAAGATGACAATGGAGGAAGGCCCCTGAGAGATGTCTGCTTCCATTTGTTAAAGCTCTACAGTGACAGGTGAGTGGGCAAAGAGTTCAGTAAGCATATAGAAAAGTCATGGTCAGTCAGTGACTGCCTGAGTTCACCAAGCAGGGGGGTGAAATCTGCCTGAACCTCTTGGAGCAGTCCAAAATCAGCCCCACACGTACCCCTGACAGAAGGCGGTGTCACCTGGGGATGGTAGAGTTGGGAACCTTAAGCTTTGGGGCACATTTGTGGGGTTTTAGGTGCTTTCTGTGTCTGAAGAGTGCAGGAAGGCTTCTCTGTAGCTGCCTTTTTTGAATGCAGTGAGAAATCTGCAGGGGAGCACATACAGCAGAAAAAGGGGTGACAGTCTGGGTGCAGACTCATAGGAGTTTAGCAGTAAACACTGTTAATTTTCTTCTTAAAAAAGAAAAGCAAACCCCCACACCAATGTAAATCACACACTTGGAGGTGGGTGAAGGGAGGGGACTGGATGTGATTTTGTGGGCACAACCAGCTCTCACAGTTACCACTTTTCCTCTGCAGGTCCTACGAGCTTGACCAGCTGCTGGATCCCAGGAGCGTCACCTCTGACCCGCTGGATTTCCGCCTCAGCTGGCACCTGTGGGAGGTGCTCAGGGCCCTGAACTACTGCCACCTGTCCCAGCAGAGCTGGGGGGTGCTCAACACCAGCTATGCTGCCCAGCTGGAGAGCGAGGGGCTGTGGGAGTGGGCCGTGTTCGTGATGCTGCACGAGCCTGACGCACAGTGAGTGACCCTGGGTGGCTGTGCTGGGCTGGACACATCCTGAGTGACCCTGGGTGGCTGTGCTGGGCTGGACACATCCTGAGTGACCCTGGGTGGCTGTGCTGGGCTGGACATACCATGAGTGACCCTGGGTGGCTGTGCTGGGCTTGGTCACATCCGAGTGACCCTGGGTGGCTGTGCTGGGCTGGACACATCCTGAGTGACCCTGGGTGGCTGTGCTGGGCTTGGTCACATCCGAGTGACCCTGGGTGGCTGTGCTGGGCTGGACATACCATGAGTGACCCTGGGTGGCTGTGCTGGGCTGGACATACCATGAGTGACCCTGGGTGGCTGTGCTGGGCTGGACACATCCTGAGTGACCCTGGGTGGCTGTGCTGGGCTTGGTCACATCCTGAGTGACCCTGGGTGGCTGTGCTGGGCTGGACACATCCTGAGTGACCCTGGGTGGCTGTGCTGGGCTTGGTCACATCCGAGTGACCCTGGGTGGCTGTGCTGGGCTGGACATACCATGAGTGACCCTGGGTGGCTGTGCTGGGCTGGACATACCATGAGTGACCCTGGGTGGCTGTGCTGGGCTGGACACATCCTGAGTGACCCTGGGTGGCTGTGCTGGGCTGGACACATCCTGAGTGACCCTGGGTGGCTGTGCTGGGCTGGACACATCCTGAGTGACCCTGGGTGGCTGTGCTGGGCTTGGTCACATCCTGAGTGACCCTGGGTGGCTGTGCTGGGCTGGACAGGCTGTGAGTGTGACCCTGGGTGACTGCCCTGGGCTGGACACACAATGACAGACCCTGTGTGACTGTCCTGGGCCTTGCAATAACTTCGGGTCAGTCCTAAAGAGCTGTGGTTGTAGTGGCTTCTCGCACATGGAGCTGTGCGCCCGGAGGCTTTGTGCCACTGGGGGAAATCCCAGAATCGCAGAGGGGTGTGGGGTGGGAGGCTCCTGAAGGCCACGTTGTCCTGCAGTGTCCTGCTCCTGTGGGGCTGGCAGGGGCAGTGACGGCTGCCCCGTGCCCCGCAGTGTCCGTGAGAAGGCGGTGCGGGAGCTGCTGGGCCGGCACTGCGCGCTGGCCGAGGGCCCCGAGGGCTGGGCCAAGGAGAGCTTCCTGACGCAGCGCCTGTGCGTGCCCCCGCGCTGGATCCACGAGGCCAAGGCCGTCCGGGCCAGGATGGAGGGAGACAAGCACAAAGAGGCCCTGTTCCTCTTCAAGGCTGGCCACTGGAACCAGTGCCACAAGCTGGTCGTCAGGCACTTGGCCTCAGGTGGGTCTTGCTGCTCCTCTTGCATCCTGAACTTGGAGCAGCACACAAAGGCGTGGCAGGAGTGGGAGTGGGATCCCCTCTGCTCTGGAGCCAGGCTGGGAGAGCTGGGGGTTCACCTGGACAGGAGAAAGCTACAGGGAGATCTCAAGCTCAGAGCCTCTGCCAGGGCCTAAAGGGGCTCCAGGAGAGCTGGAGAAGGACCGGGGACAAGTGGAAGGGGGTGGGATTGGATGATATTTAATGTCCCCCCCAGCCCAAACCCATGAGTGACTCCATGATTCCAAGCCATGGGGTGGCCAGTGAAGGGATCAGGCTGGGTTTGGAGCAGCAGAGTTAGCACAGAGGGCCTGGCAGTTCCAAACCAGCTCTCCCTGGATACCTGGTGTGGTGCTTTTCCTGGGCAAACAGGGAAGCAGGGCAGTGCTTTCCCTGCTGCGCAGCCCCACCTTCCTGGAGCACGGGGGTGTCTGGGGACAAGGGCAGCAGCGGCCCTCTGTCCCTGCTCTGTGGAGATGGGGTGGCCTCTGTTCCTAACCCCAGTTCTCTGCAGATGCAATTATCAACGAGAACTACAAGTACCTGAAGGGGTTCCTGGAGGACCTGGCGCCGCCGGAGCGCAGCGCGCTCATCCAGGACTGGGAGCTGGCGGGGCTGGTCTACCTCGACTACATCCGTGTCAACGAGATGCTGGACAGGATTCAGCAGGTAGGGCAGCTGCCTTCCGTGCCCTGGCAGCTCACACAGGGCCTGCACTGACGCTCTCACTGGCTGTTGAGGGGGAGTTGGTGCTTCTCTTTGGCAGGCGCTTCAAACAGAACATCTCTAAAACCAGGCTTTGCTATCTGCTGTCACAGCAAGGGGAGGGCTGTGTCCTGTGGGTGTGTGACAGTGACAAGTGAAAGGGATGGGACAAACCCAGCAATCTCCAAGTCCATTCCCCCACATTCCTGTCCAGGCTTCCCCTTTGCCTGCTCTGGTGTGAATTCAGGCAGGTTTTGGTGTAGTGTCACCTGGTGGGTGAGTTTGGCCTTGGAGCTGAGCCGTGTTTTCTTCCAGCTGGATGTTTCCACCTACGAGCTGGAGCGGTTACACACCAAAGTGACGTCCCTGTGCAACAGGATAGAGCAGCTGCAGTGCCACACGGCCAAGGACCGCCTGGCTCAGTCAGGTATGCTGACACCCTGCCCAGCAGCTCCCTGGGACACCTGGGCAGCAGCTGTATCCCTGACTCACAGAATCATTTAGGTTGGAAAAGACCTTTCAGTCCAGCCATTCCCCAGCACTGCCAGGGCCACCACTGACCATGTCCCCAGGTGTCACATCCACAGGGCTGTGAAATCCCTCCAGGGATGGGCACTCCACCACCTCCCTGGGCAGCTGTGCCAGGGCTGCACAGCCCTGTCTGGGAAGGAATTGTCACAATATCCAAGCTGAGCCTGCCCTGGCCCAGCCTGAGCCTGTTCTCCCTCCTCCTGTCCCTGTTCCCTGGGAGCAGAGTTCAGTCCCCCCCTCCTCCTGCCAAGGAGTTGAGGAGTCTGAGAAGGTCCCCCCTCGGGCTCCTTTTCTGCAGGCTGAGCCTCCTAAACCCTTTGGGGGAAGAATTTTTCCTCAGTATCCAACCTAAACCTCTGGCACAGCCTGAGGCTGTTTGCTCTCCCCCTGTGGCTGCACTGCCTGTGCTGAGGAAGGGAACAGAAAGAGGACAGCACATCCAGTGCCTTCCCTTTCAACGCCCCATCAATCCCAGCTGGGTTTGCTCTGCAGCACTCCTGGGCGGAGCACACGCACATGCTGAGTGTGGTGGTGGTTGTGGGTCCCCAGGACGAGGGAAGAGATGAGAGAAGAGATGAGAATCTTGACTCCATGTTTCAGAAGTCTGATTTATTATTTTATGATATATATTATATTAAACGAAAATGTTATACTAAAACTATACTAAAAGAATAGAAGAAAGGAAGGAATGATAAGAAAATCTTGTGTCTGACCAGAGTCTGAGCCAGCTGACTGTGATTGGCCATTAATTAAAAACAACCACATGAGACCAATCACAGGTGCACCTGTTGCATTCCACAGCAGCAGATAATTATTGTACACATTTCATTCCCGAGGCCTCTCAGCTTCTCAGGAGCAAAGATCCTAGCACAAGTATTTTTCACAAAACCCATCCATGACAGCAGCGCTGTGTCCCCGCTCTTGCAGACATGGCGAAGCGCGTGGCCAACGTGCTGCGGGCGGTGCTGAGCCTGCAGCAGGGCCCCGAGGCGGGCCCCGAGCCCGCGGAGCCGCGCGTGCCCCTGCGCCTGCTGGCCCCGCACATCGGCCGCCTGCCCATGCCCGAGGACTACGCGCTGGAGGAGCTGCGCGGCCTCACCCAGGCCTACCTGCGCGAGCTGGCCCTGGCCGCGCACTGAGCGCCCTGCAGGCTGCACCCCGGCGCTCGCCCGGGACAGAGCCGCCCGCTGGGCCACGGCTCCGTGCCCGCCCCGGGCCCTGCCCGGCGCCCGGCACCGCCCCGGGGTGCGCGCCCAAGGTCTTCATGCATGAGGAGTATCGAAAGGTTTTTATCGAAAAAAATATAAATAAATGCTCTAGATTATTTTCCTGTCTTTTTGAAAACCACAAATAAAATGTTTATAGTACTCCCATGGGTTCCTGTGGTTTTTAAGGCAGGGTTTGGAGGTGTGTGTCCTTTGCTGTGTCACTCCAGGATGGTTGGGTGGGGGGTAAGGACAGCCCCAGAGTGACTGATACAATCCCACCTTGCCTTCGGTGCTCATCAGTGTAGGCTCCTTCAGGATCTTGGGAGGAAACATCACTCATCTCTGGGACAGAGTGTGGGCAACCCAGATAAACCAGATTGTGGCCTTTTGGTGCTGAAAGGAGCTCCTGTAAAAGCTGGACAGGGACTGGGGACAAGGCCTGCAGGGACAGCACCCAGGGAATGGCTGCCAGTGCCAGAGGGCAGGGCTGGATGGGATCTTGGCAATGAGGAATTGTTCCCTGGCAGGGTGGGCAGGCCCTGGCACAGGGTGCCCAGAGCAGCTGGGGCTGCCCCTGCATCCCTGGCAGTGCCCAAGGCCAGGCTGGGCACTGGGGCTGGGAGCACCTGGGACAGTGGGAGGTGTCCCTGTCCCTGGCGGGTGGCTCGTTCAGGTGACACTGGCTGTGTGCAGGGGCCGGGTCACTGCGGCTTCGCCTCCTTCCATTACTGTAATTGGGCCTGAGCGGCCCGGCCCGGGCGGCACGGGCTGGGATGAATAATTCACCGCCTGGAAACAAAACCTCCGGCCTCAAAACCGCTCGGCATCTGCCGCCGGGGCTCGGCGTGGGAAAGGTGCCAGGAGGCGCCGGGGGAGCGGAGCCGGCGGATTCCCCGGGGCTGGAGCTGGGGATGCTCCGGCACCCCCGAGCCCGGCGCCGCTGCCCCTCGCTGCTTCATCTCCTCGCTCCTCAGCCTGCCGGGTTTTCCTCCCACCGAACGGGAACCATCTGCCCCTTCTCTTCCCTCGCTCTTTCCCAAGCCCGGAGAGCGGGATGTCCCTTGCTGTGCAGGGCGGTCACTCCGCCCCGGAGCTGCCCCAGCCGCCCTTAGTTCCGCGGTGTCCCCGTGTCGCGGGTGCGGTGTCCCCGTGTCGCGGGTGCGGTGTCCTCGGGCTGGGGCCGGTGCGGACAGCGACAGGCACCGCGTGGCTGCCACCAGCGCCCCGCGGGGGTTGCCCACCGCAGCCCCTCGCCGCGGGTGCCTGGGGGCCGTGCCCCCCCGCCCTGTCCCCGCCCTGACGTCAGCCGCCCCCCCGTGTCCCTGCGGCGGGATGGAGCCCGGAGCTCGCCTGTGCCTCGCCCTGTGCCTCGCCGGCCTCCTCCCGGCCCCGGGTGAGCAGGGGGGCTCCAGGGGCGCGGACCCCCCGGTCCCCGGGGCAGCATCGCCCCGCGCACGGGGAATCCCGCGGCTGGGGGCTCGGGCTGGCGGTGAGGGGGATCCCGGGGGTCCCGCCGTGCTCCCTGTCCCTCCCAGCTGCCGGAGGGTCCCGCGGCCGGGTCCTGGGGATCCCTCGGGGGGGCTTCGGCTGCACCCCGGCCCCTCCGAGCCCCGCTCCGCGTGTCCCCAGGCTGCCGGGCGGCGCCGGGAAGGTTCGCCTACAAACTGCTCCACGACCTCTTCGCCAACTACTCCAGCGCCCTGCGCCCCGTGGAGGACACGGACCGGGCTCTCAACGTCACCCTCAAGGTCACCTTGGCCCAGATCATCGACATGGTGAGCGCCGGACACGGCACCGGCCCCGCGCCCCGCTCCCCGCACCAGGTCCGGCTCGACCCCGCGCCGACGCTCAGCCCCTGGAACCAGCCCGGATCCCCCCCGAAGCAGCCCCGGTGGCCTCGGGTCAGCTCAGAGCATTTTGCAGACAGCCCGGTCCCCCCCCAAAACCAGCACGGGCCCCCCGAACCCAGCTCAGCTCCGCGGGGCACCCGGAGAGGCCGCCGGGCCGGGGGCCGAGGGGAGCGGGGCGGCCGCGGGGTCCATTCCCCCACGCCCACCCTCTCCCCTCGGCAGGACGAGAGGAACCAGGTGCTCACCTCCTACCTGTGGGTCCGCCAGACCTGGCTGGACGCGCACCTCACCTGGGACAAGGACGAGTTCGGCGGCATCGACAGCATCCGCATCCCCAGCAGCTACGTCTGGCGGCCGGACATCATCCTCTACAACAAGTGCGTTGTGCTTGGTCCCCCCGGCTGCTCCTGGGGCTGGGGGCCCGGCTGGGGCTGGGGGCTGCGGGGGTGCTGCCAGCCTCGGGGGGCGAGCAGGAGGGTCCTGGAGGGGGACATGGCTGGGGGTGCTGCCAGCCTCGGGGGGCGAGCAGGAGGGTCCTGGAGGGGGACATGCAGGGAGATGAGGGGGGGGGGGGTGCCGGGTGTGCCTGGGACTGAGCCCAGCAGCGAGGGGACAGCCAGGGGCTGCAGGGGGCACAGGGAGGGGATGCGGCCCCACGGGGACCCCTCCGTGCCCAGCGCCGACGAGCACTTCGGCGGCTCCATGGAGACCAACGTGGTGCTGCGCTCCGACGGGCACATCACCTGGGACTCGCCCGCCATCACCAAGAGCTCCTGCAAGGTGGACGTGTCCTACTTCCCCTTCGACGGGCAGCAGTGCCGCCTCACCTTCGGCTCCTGGACCCACAACGGGAACCAGATCGACCTCCGCAACCAGCTGGACAGCGGGGACCTGACGGACTTCGTGGAGAACGTGGAGTGGGAGGTGCTGGGCATGCCGGCCACCAGGAATGTCATCACCTACGGCTGCTGCTCCGAGCCCTACCCCGACGTCACCTACACCCTGCTCCTGCGCCGCCGCGCCTCCTTCTACATCTTCAACCTGCTCCTGCCCTGCATCATGGTCTCCTTCCTGGCGCCCCTGGGCTTCTACCTGCCCGCCGACTCGGGGGAGAAGGTGTCGCTGGGGGTGACGGTGCTGCTGGCCCTCACCGTGTTCCAGCTGCTGGTGGCCGAGAGCATGCCCCCCTCGGAGAGCGTCCCGCTCATCGGTGAGCCCAGGGCCGGGCTCGGGGCCAGGGCTGGGCTCAGGGCTGGGCACGGGGGGCAGCGGGAGCCCCGGTGCCCCCTGCCAGCGCCGCTGCCCCCGCAGGGAAGTACTACATCGCCACCATGACCATGATCACGGCCTCCACGGCGCTCACCATCTTCATCATGAACGTGCACCACTGTGGGCCGGGGGCCCGGCCCGTGCCGCCCTGGGCGCGCCGGCTCATCCTGCACCACCTGGCCCGGCTCTGCTGCGTCTACGAGGTGGGCGAGAGCTGCAAGAGCCCCCAGCGTGCGCCGGGCGGGCGGGCAGCCCCGGGGGATGCCAGGGCAGCGGCGGAGAGCCCCGGGGACGGGCAGGAGGGCGTGGAGGTGCGGGGCTGCCCCTGGGACCACTGCCTGTGCCACCACGACGGCCTGCTGAGGGACGTCGGGTACATCGCCGGCTGCTTCCGCCGCCACCGCGCCAACCAGCGCCGCACGGGCGAGTGGAAGAAGGTGGCCAAGGTGATGGACCGCTTCTTCATGTGGGTCTTCTTCCTCATGGTCTTCCTCATGAGCGTGCTGGTCCTGGGCAACGCTGCCTGATGGCTCTGCGGGCCCAGCACTGCGACCCCCAGGGATGGCGGGGGCTGTGGGTGAGGGTGACACAAATGTCCCTGGTCCCCCCCAGAGCTGCAGGGAGGGAGCTGCTCCATCCCTGGGGACAGGGTGCCCCAGACAGCCCCTGTCCCACTGTACCAGAGTGGGCACCCACATCCCCCTGTGGCATCCCGCACCTGAGAAATTCCAAACTGGAAATAAACGGTGGAAATGCACCAAAATGGAAATAAACCGTGGAACGTGTGTCCTGTCCCTGCTGCCTGGGACGGGGGTGCTGCCCGAGGGAGGGTGGCCCTGGGAGGGATGGGGGGTCAGGCCCTGAGCGCTGGGAGGGATGGGGCTCCCCATGAGAGGGGTGGGGGGCTCCTCATGAGAGGGGTGGGGGGCTCCTCATGAGAGGGGTGGGGGGCTCCTCATGAGAGGGGTGGGGGGCTCCTCATGGGAAGGAGTGCAGGGCCCAGTGGGAGCTCTGGAGCTGCTGCTTACCCTGGCCAGGGCAGGCTGGTCCCCTGGTCCATCTGTGCCCACTCAGCCCAGCCTGTGGCAGCCACTGCCCCATGGCAGCCTGGCCCCTTGGGGAGCCCTGCCCTGGCCCGGGAAGGGAAGAGAAGGGAAGGGAAGGGAAGGGAAGGGAAGGGAAGGGAAGGGAAGGGAAGGGAAGGGAAGGGAAGGGAAGGGAAGGGAAGGGAAGATAAACTCTCTAGGACTGGTGGATGTGGTGATGGGGGAGGCTCTCCTGGGCACAGTGACCACCAAAGGAGGAGTTTTGGATTCTCAGAGAAGCAAGGACAGAGGCAGCAGGAATGGAGAGGGATGGCCTTTGGAAGAAGGGGCAGCAAAGCAGGAGGTGACAAGGATGTCCTGAAGTCCTGCAGGAGAAAACAGGATGTCCCAGCAGCTCTGGATGAGCCTTGGGAACACTTCTGGAGCTCCTGGAACTGCGTGGGGAGCTGCCATGGGGGCTGCACCTGTCCAGCACCACCTGTGTGCTCCTGGGCGGCTCCACTTCGATAGCCTGGCACATGGGCATGTCTCCTTTGCCAGGTGGCACTCAGATGTCACACAGGGGTCTCTGCCCGTCCTGTGATGTCACACAGGGGCTCTCGCTGCCCCACACTGTCACAAAGGGGCCTCTGCCCACCTGCTGGGTATAAAAGGGACCATGGGATGCTGTGACACTGCAGACTGGCACCCCCAGGGCCTCTGCCACCCCAGCCGGGTTGGGGGCCCTTCACTAGGGCTCCACAGGTCCCTGGGGCACCTCCTCAGCAGCCTGTGCCAGTGACAGGGACCGTGCCATGGGGCTCCTCAACATCCTCACCATGGGTGAGCTGGTGGCAATCACGATGGTGCTGCTGCAGCTCATCCTGGTCTCTGTCATGCTACGGGACAAGTGTCTGTGGGTAGGTGGCCTCTGATCTGCTGTGTGGGCCGGGCTGGGCTGGGCTGGGCTGGGCTGGGCTGGGCTGGGCCGGGCCGTGTGGGTTTGGGGTGTGTTGGTGGTGTGCCATGCCTGGCAGGACGGTGTGGAGCGTTCTGGGGAGCTGCTTCTGTCTCACCCATCCGTGGTTCTTGCAGAGGATCCATCAGAGCTCAGAGCATCCGAGCGCAGCCAGAGGCCGGCTGGAGGGGCAGAGCAGCGTGGGCAGGGCACGGAGATCAGCACAGCTGGGGCTGCCCCACGGCAGCTCCCCACGTGGCTCCATGAGCTCCAGGAGGCGTTTCCCAAGGTTCATCCGGAGCTGCCAGGACTCGCAGGCGCTCTTCGAGGAGCACCGCAAGGAGCTGGAGGCTCAGCTGCCCCAGTGGCCGAGGATGCAGAGGGGCTGCGGGGCGGCCCAGCCCGAGGTGCCCGTGGAGCCGGGGCTGCTGGGGGGCAAGGAGTCCCCGCAGGGCCCCGCAGAGGAGCGGCCCGAGGCGGGCACGGACGGCGCGGCCGGACCGGACCGAGCCGGGGCCGCGGGGCGAGGCAGCGGCAGCGGCAGCGGCAGCGGCAGCGCCCCGGAGGCCGAGCGCGGCAGCGGCTGCCCGGCCCTGGCCTGGTTCATCCCCAGGGACGTGCTGGTGGCCGAGACGGGCTCGGAGGGCAGCAGCAGCAGCAGCAGCTCGCTGGGGCTCACGTTCGGCATGCTGAGCGCGGACCCGTGGTGGGGCCCGGCGCTGCCGCCGCCGCCGCCGCAGCCGCTGCCCGCGGGCCGGGGCCGGGAGCCGGGCTGGGCCCTGGGCAAGCTCCGTGCCCGGCTCGGGGAGAGCCTGGCAGCCTGGTGCAGCCGCCGCCTCCCTGCCTGCTGCTGCCGCCGCCGCTGAGCCCCGCTGCCCCCGCGCTGCGGAGCCGCGGGAACGGGGCGCGTCCGTGCCCGTCTCTGTGCCCGTCTCTGTGCCCGTGCCCATGTCCGTGCCCGTTCCCGTGCCCGTCTCTGTGCTACTGTCCATGTCCGTGCCCGTCTCTGTGCCCGTGTCCCTGCCATGCCCATGCCTGTGTCCATGTCGTGCCCATGTCTGTCTCCATGCCTGTCCCCCTGCCTGTGCCCGTGTCTGTGCCCGTGCCTGTGCCTGTGCCCGTGTCCGTGCCCGTGCCTGTGTCCATGTCCGTGCCTGTGCCCGTGTCCATGCCCGTCTCCGTGCCCGTGTCCGTGCCCGTGTCCATGCAGAGCAGCCGTGGCTGGCCCAGCACTGCCACCTCCCCAGCCCTGCCCAGCCCGGCGGGCACCCGGCCTGGAAGGGAGCAGCTTGCCCAGGCAGGAGCTGACTCCCCCAAGCTCACACTCTCCAGGCCTGATCCCTGGGTACCTCGGAGTTTTCCTCACTCTTTGTCTCCATGTTTCCTCTCAGCAACGAAAAAAACCAAACAAAAAAATACCACAAGCAAACCAAACCAAAGCGAAGGTATTATTTGTACAAGTTTTAGTGTCTATCACAGCAGTAGCCACATTAAATTCTAGCAGGGCTTTGGCCATTCTCATCTTCCCACTGCAGGACTTCAGGACATCCTTGTCACCTCCTGCTCTGCTGCCCCTTCTCCCAAAGGCCATCCCTCTCCATTCCTGCTGCCGGCCTCCCTGCTTCCCTGAGAATCCAAAACTCCTCCTTTGGTGGTCACTGTGCCCAGGAGAGCCTCCCCCATCATATCACTTCTTCCTTTCTCTTTTCTTGTTTGCATTTTGCCTTTCAATTTTTTTTTTGTAATTTGTTTCTATTATCTCACAAGTTTCTTTCTCACAGCCCTGCACCCAAGGCAGTGAGGGCTCTCCCCTGGGCTCCTGGGTGTCACAAAGGGATTTCTGACTGCCCGGGATGGCACACAGAGGGCTCTGGCTGCCCCACACTGTCACAAAGGGATATCTGACTGCCCAGGATGGCACACAGAGGGCTCTGGCTGCCCCACGCTGTCACAAAGGGATTTCTGGCTGCCCCAGGATGGCACAAGAGGGCTCTGGCTGCCCCACGCTGTCACAAAGGGATTTCTGACTGCCCAGGATGGCACACAAAGGGCTCTGGCTGCCCCACGCTGTCACAAAGGGATTTCTGACTGCCCCACACTGTCACAAAGAGGGCTCTGGCTGCCTCATGATGTCACACAGGGGACTCTGCCAGGCTATAAAAGGGGCCTCACAGGAGCAAACTGCTGGGCACCACAGTCTGGCAGTGTCCTGGCAGACAGCAGCCTCAGCCTCTGCCACCCCAGCAGGATTGGATTCCCTCACTGGGATCCTGCAGGTCTCTGGGGAGCCTCTCCACCAGCCTGTGCTGGTGACCTGGAGCTCCAGGGATGGTGCCATGGGGTGCCCCAAGACTTTCAGCCAAGGCTCTCCCAAACCTCGCAGGCGCTCTCGGAGGAGCAGCACAAGGAGCTGGAGGCTCAGCTGCCCCAGTGGCCGAGGATGCAGAGGGGCTGCAGGGCGGCCCAGCCCGAGGTGCCCGTGGAGCCGGGGCTGCTGGGGGGCAAGGAGTCGCCCAAGGGCCCCGCAGAGGAGCGGCCCGAGGCGGGCACGGACACTGCGCCCAAAAAGGACAGAGTCAAGGGCAGGAAACGAGGCAATGCCATATTCCTGGAGATGGGGCAGGGCAGCAGCTCGGCAGCCATGGACTGGCTCGTCCCCCCTGGAGAAGCGCAGACCTGCAGCCCCACGGCACCGCGGAGCAGCATCAGCTCGCTGGGGCCGGGCAGGCCCGGCAGCGCTGCTCGGGGCAGGGCGTCCCTGTCGGTGCCCAGGCCCCGGCAGCAGCAGGAGCCCGAGGAGAGGGGCAGGGGGGCGGGCTGCGGCCTCCTGGAGCTCTGCTCCTCCCTCAGGGGGCTGCTGGTGGGCTGGTGGGCACGGCACGTCCAGCGCCGCCGCCGCAGCCGCCACGTCCGCTTCGCCAGCCCCCTGGTGACAGTGAGGTACATTGACTAGCGGGGCTGCGGGCTGCCCTCCGAGAGCCTTGGAGCTCATTGCTAGTTCATAAATTATCAAAAAACATGGGCTTCGTGCTTCTACCATTTCAGTTCCGCCCCCCATCCCTACAGGGATGCCCGGAGGTGTTCCTGAGATGACTTTTAAGGTCCCTCCCAACCCAAACCACTCCATGACTACACAATGGTGCCACCCTCCTTCTTCTGGCAGCTCCATGCCATGGATTTCCTGCTGGGGGGGAGCTGGTCACACCCTGGTCCCGGTTCTGTTCCCAGCACTCGAACCCTGGTCCCGGTTCTGTATGTTCCCCGGTCCCGGTTCTGTTCTCAGCACCCGAACCCTGGTCCCGGTTCTGTTCTCCGGTGCCGGTGCTGGTTCCGTTCCCCGGTGCCGGTCCCGGTTCCGTTCCCCGGTGCCGGTTCTGTTCCCCGGTGCTGGTTCTGTTCCCCGGTGCCGGTTCCGTTCCCCGGTGCCGGTTCTGTTCTCCGGTTCCGTTCCCCGGTCCCGGTTCCGTTCCCCGGTGCCGGTTCTGTTCCCCAGTCCCAGTTCTGTTCCCCGGTGCCGGTTCTGTTCCCCGGTCCCAGTTCTGTTCTCCGGTTCCGTTCCCCGGTGCCGGTTCCGTTCCCCGGTCCCGGTTCCGTTCCCCGGTGCCGGTTCCGTTCCCCGGCCCCGGTTCCGTTCCCCGGCCCCGGTTCCGTTCCCCGGTGCCGGTTCCGTTCCCCGGTCCCGGTTCCGTTCTCCGGTGCCGGTTCCGTTCCCCGGTCCCGGTTCCGTTCTCCGGTCCCGGTTCCGTTCCTCGGTGCCGGTTCCGTTCCCCGGTGCCGGTTCTGTTCTCCGGTTCCGTTCCCCGATGCCGGTTCCGTTTCCCGGTCCCGGTCCCGTTCCCCGGTGCCGGTTCTGTTCCTCGGTGCCGGTTCCGGTCCCCGATGCCGGTTCCGTTCCCCGGTGCCGGTTCTGTTCTCCGGTCCCGTTCCCCGGTGCCGGTTCCGTTCCCCGGTGCCGGTTCCGTTCCGGTGCCGGGGGTTCCGCGGCTCCTGCAGTTCCGCTCGGCGCCGCCGGGGGGCGCTGGTGGCGCGGCCGCCGCGGGGCCGTTGGGAGCGCGCCCCGCCCCCCCCCGGGTGTCCCGGTCCGAGCGTCCCCAAATTCCCCCAAATGTCCCCAAAACCTCCCCGAACCTGAGCCAGCGCTTCCCGGGCTCCCGGTGCCGAGCAGGGCTCGCCGTGCGCATTGGGCACATCGAGGTTTCACAGTGCCACCTGCAGGGGACACCTGCGGGGCTGGGCACTGCAAAGCTCCCTGGGCAGCCCCTGCCAAGGCCTGAGCTCCCTTTCCATGGGCAAATTGCTGCTGCTGTCCAAGCTGAGCCTGCCCTGGCCCAGCCTGAGGCCGTTCCCTCTGCTCCTGTCCCTGTTCCCTGGGAGCAGAGCCCGACCCCCCCGGCTGTGCCCTCCTGGCAGGGACTTGTGCAGAGCCACAAGGGCCCCTGAGCCTCCTTTGCTCCAGCCCCAGCCCCTGCCCAGCTCCCTCAGGGATTCTGCAGCCCCTGCCCAGCTCCCTCAGGGATTCTGCAGCCCCTGCCCAGCTCCCTCAGGGATTCTGCAGCCCCTGCCCAGCTCCCTCAGGGATTCTCCAGCCCCTGCCCAGCTCCCTCAGGGATTCTGCAGCCCCTGCCCAGCTCCCTCAGGGATTCTCCAGCCCCTGCCCAGCTCCCTCAGGGATTCTCCAGCCCCTGCCCAGCTCCCTCAGGGATTCTGCAGCCCCTGCCCAGCTCCCTCAGGGATTCTGCAGCCCCTGCCCAGCTCCGTTCCCTGCCCAGACACTCTCCAGCCCCTCCAGGGCTCTCCTGCAGGACCAGAACTGGACATTTGTGGAAGCTGGGAGTTCTTCCATGTCCAGCTGTGTGGGATGTGTCCATGGGAGGCTTGAACTTTGTCACATCTGGGTGAGTGGTCACACCAGGACCTGCCACCTCCAGGGGAGCTGCTGTCAGTGTCCCTTGTCCCCAGTCAGTGGCAGCAGCCCTCAGGCACCACAGCCTCTCCAAGCCTTTCCAGGCTTTTCTCTCCAAGGCCCTGGGCATCTTTGTGTGCTCCTGCTGCTCCTAAGATTGCATCTCTCCTCTCCGGTAGCTTCAACACATTCCTGGGGAAATCATCCCAGAGCTGAAAGCTGCCCAGGACATGACCCTGTCTGTCTGTCTGTCTGTCTGTCTGTCTGTCTGTCAGGATGTACCCACAGCATCCCTCCCTCCCTCCCTCCAGCCCCGGGGACCCTCTGCTGTTCCGGGTGCTGGGCAGGCAGAGGGAGCCTGGGCATGGTGGGGAGCCCAGGGCAGGGCAGGCTGCTGGGAGGGGTGTCAGGGAGAGGGGAGCCTGTCCCTGCAGCCCCAGGGACACCTGGCACGGGCAGGAGCCCCAGCTCAGCCTGGGGACGTGTGCCTGGAGCCAGGACCCAGGGGATATTCCATTGCTCCTCATTTCCTCGGGGCAGGGATGCTCTGTGGGGTTTCCCCCTTTGGAATCTGTGCTTTTCCCCACCAAGTCTGGAACTCCCCCAGCTTTTGGCTGGGCTTCCCACAGTGGATTTTGGGCTCTGCCCCATTGCCAAGGCCACCTGAAGCCCCTCCTGCTCTGGGGTGAGGGCAGCCCTTGGCTGGCCCTTGGCCCCAGGTTTCACCCCTGCACTGAGGCTGTGGGATCTGCCCAGGAATCCTCTCAGAGCCCTGACTTGGAGCTGTAAGAGCTCTGACTTCTTTCCTTGCCTTTCTGTCTCTGTGTGTTTGATGCTTCTTAATTTATGGCAGCAAAGCCTAATGGAGATCCTTAACTCTGCATCTGCAATGCAGCAGGCAAACAAGGAGCTCTCCCCCCTCCCAGGCCCTTTCCCAGCTATTTTCCTATTTTAAAAATTACAATTTTTTATGCATCACTCCATGGTCCTCCCAACTTTCTGTAGACACTTAGAAATATCAGCTGGCAAATAGAGCAAGGTGCTCCCAGACCTCCCTGTCTGCAAAAAACTCATTTGTGTTCCATAAAAAATGAGGCTTTTATGCTGGGGGAAGATATTAATTCCCTGGAGTCCTTGCATTGCCCAGGATTTTTTTTCTTTTTTTTTTTTTCCCGCAAGCATAGAAGTCAAACTCAGTAAAAACATTAAATATTGCCGAGCAGCTCTTTGGGTTTAATATTCACCTGGCAGCTCCTGCTCTCTCCTGCCTCCCTCCAAAGCTCGTCCCCACGCACAGCAGCACCTTGGAGGTGTGGAGACGTGGAGCTGCTGGTTAATTTGGGCCTGGGCTCGGAAGCCTGGCAGGAATGAAGTGCCGGAGGGCTTGGAATGGTGCTGGTGAGGCTGGGGCGGTGGGCTGGGGGCAGGGGGCTGCTCCCCTGGACATCCCTGCTGTCCTGGCTGCTGTGGAAGGCAACAGCAAACGTTCTGACAACGATTTCCAAAGGTCTGCTGTCCCCAGAATAAAGGATCCCCCACTCTTTGGTTTCTGCTATAGCATGCAAGTCTATTTTCCTACCAATCTTATCACAGGATTTTTAGTTGTATCACACAGAGCCTGAGTGTGCCCGAGTCCTTCATGCAGAATTTCCACTGACTCCAAACAGTGCAGTTTTGGGAGCTGAGTGCTCCAGCCCCTGGGAGAGGCAGCCAAGGGCTCCCCAGGCTCAGGGACCCCCGAGTTTGGCTCCAGGACCCCCGAGTTTGGCTGCAGGGACCCAGAGTTTGGCTGCAGGGACCCCAGAGTTTGGCTCCAGGACACCCGAGTTTGGCTGCAGGGACCCCCAGAGTTTGGCTGCAGGGACCCCCAAGTTTGGCTGCAGGACCCCCCGAGTTTGGCTGCAGGGACCCCCGAGTTTGGCTGCAGGGACCCCAGAGTTTGGCTGCAGGACCCCCAGAGTTTGGCTGCAGGGACCCCCGAGTTTGGCTCCAGCACCCCCAGAGTTTGGCTGCAGGACCCCCAGAGTTTGGCTGCAGGGACCCCCGAGTTTGGCTCCAGCACCCCCAGAGTTTGGCTGCAGGGACCCCAGAGTTTGGCTGCAGGGACCCCCGAGTTTGGCTGCAGGGACCCCCGAGTTTGGCTGCAGGGACCCCCAGAGTTTGGCTCCAGGACCCCCAGGGGGGGTTTGGCTGCAGGGACCCCAGAGTTTGGCTGCAGGGACCCCAGGGTTTGGCTGTAGGGACCCCCAGGGTTTGGCTGCAGGGACCCCCAGAGTTTGGCTGCAGGACCCCCCAAGTTTGGCTCCAGGACCCCCAGGGGGGGTTTGGCTGCAGGGACCCCCAGGGTTTGGCTGCAGGGACCCCCAGTTTGGCTCCAGGACCCGCAGGGGGGGTTTGGCTGCAGGGCTCTGAGGAGGGGGAGCAGAGCCCCTTGCTGGCTCCCTGCTCACCCAGGGCTGTGCTGCAGGAGGGGATGGGGGAGCTGCCAGGTGTGAATCCAGCACCTGCAGAAATCAGAAATGAGAAATGAGAGCAGGATGGCACCTGGAGACAGCAGCCAGTGCTCCCCTCCCTGCCCAAACCTTCTGCCATTCCATGATTTGCTGGCTGAGTCACAGAGGAGAGAAATCCAGCCTGGTTTGGCAGGGGTTATAGCACAGACACACATCACACATGGAGGGTGCTTGGGGTTAGTCAGGCTGAGAGCTAATTATGACATTAATATAATTAGAACAGAAGAGCCAAAGTCCTTAGGGAAAATTCCTGACTGCAGGGGGAGGGCTCAAGTGAGATAACCCAATTAAAGATATTGTGGAAATAATTAAATATTAAAAATTGACATAAACCAAAGCAAATACTCTGATTAAGGGATGGAAGAGGTGAAACTGCTGCAGAGGAAGGGAAGGGTCTGGGTTGGGAGGTTGGACATCCCAGCATCACCTTTAGAGCCCTTGGGGACAGAGTGACCAGCCTTGTCCCTTGGCTTTGGACCAACTGTCCATTTTCTCAGTATTGAACTGGATGAGGAGGAGCTGGCACAAAATCTGGATGTGCCAGTGTTGCACCAGCCCTGTCTGACTGGAGTTGCCTCCCTGGCAAGCCAGCAGGGCCACCCTGCTGAGGCCAGAGGACACAGGTGCCAGTCTGTGTGGCCATGCAGAGAGGACGTGGTGGCCTGTGGGAGCCCAGGACATTCCTGTGGCTGCCCTGCAGGACTCAAACCCCTGCCAGGGGGCTCAGAGACCCTGGCACAGAGCCCAAGACACCTGAGCCTTTGACTGAGCCCTTGGAAAAAACAATTACCAACCTTGTATGAAGAATGACAAGCCACGACAGTTTAAGTAGAATGATAGTGAATTTATCACAGGGTGAAAAATAGATTTTGGGGGTTTTTGGAATGGGGGTTCAGGGGGCAAGATGGGGGAATCTGGGCATGTCCAGCCTTCCTCCTTCTTCTTCTTGGCCTCCATCTTCTGCTGTGATGTTGGTACTTTTGGATTGGTTTAGAGTAGAAGCTCACTGTCTAACATAGGGGATGGGTATTGGGAAGTAACTGTAAATATTGTACATGCAGTTTTTAGTATAAAGCCATAACACTGCCCTGGGGGCAGGCAGAGTGCCTCTGTCTGTCCGGCTGAGTGGACCTTGGCTGGACAGGAGAAAGAATTTTATAGATAAGGAACAATGAACAACCTTGAGAACTGAAGAGCCCTGGCTGCTTCTTTGACTGCCGGGCTGGGAACAGAGACTTTGTGACACATCCCGGGGTCACTGTGAGCAGCAGAGACCCCGAGGTGCCCAGCCAGCCCCAGGGTCAGGCACTTTGGGGCAGGTGCTGCCTGGAGCAGCGTGGTCAGCCCAGGGCAGGGTCCCTGGGAGCTGCACCTGCCCCTGGCAGCACAGGGAGGCTCCCAAAGTGACACAGCTCTGGCCCTGTGTCCCTGTGCTTTGTGCTCCGAGCGCTGCGGATGCTCCTGGAGAGCTGTGCCACAGCCAGGGATGTTCAGCTGAGGAGGTTTCCCTGCCCCAAAGGTCTCTGCTGCTGCTTCACGCTGGCTTTGACAGCGTCCCCCAGGCTGGGTGCCAGGCTTGGCGCTTTGTTACGCCCTGTCAGCTCCAGCAAAGCGTGGCTCTCCTGCACAGCCCTGGTGGTTCTCCTGCACAGCCCTCGTGGTTCTCCTGCACAGCCCTGGTGGTTTTCCCCACAATCCTGGTGGTTTTCCCCACAGTCTGTGTCTCTGCTGCCCCAGCAGCTCCCCCGTGTGACACCTCCAGGCTGGAATCTGCATCACAGGAATCTGCATTCCTGTGAGCTCCCTCTGGGTTTCCATGGAAGCTGAGGCTGCTCCACAGCCTCCTCTGCTCTGTGTGGAGCACACAGGATCCCTGAGAGCCTCAGCAGGCGGGCAGGTGGGAGCAGTGTCGGGGTCTCTGCTGCTCACAGTGACCCTGGGATGTGTCACAAAGTCTCTGTTCCCAGCCTGGCAGTCAAAGAAGCAGCCAGGGCTCTTCAGTTCTCAGTCTCAAGGTTGTTTATTGTTCCTTATCTATAAAATATTTTCTCCTGTCCAGCCGAGGTCTGTTCAGGAAGAGAGTCCAGGCACTCTGCCCCCAGGGCAGTGTTATAACTTTATACTAAAAACTGCATGTGCAATATTTACAATAATTTCCCAATACCTATCACCTGTGTTAGACAGTGAGCTTCTACTCTAAACCAATCCAAAAGTGCCACCATCACAGCAGAAGATGGAGGCCAAGAAGAAGAAGAAGAAGGAGAAAGGCTGGACATGCCCAGATCCCTCCATCTTGCCTCCTAAACTTCCATTCTAGAAAACTTCAAAATCTACTTTTTCACTCCATGATAAGTTCACTATCATTCTACTGAATTTTTCATAGCTTGCAGATCTTCATCTAAGGTTGGTAACTTGCTCCATGGGTCACAATCAAACCCACAGGGGCATTTTGGGCTCTGTGCCAGGGTCTCTGAGCCCCCTGGCAGGGGTCTTGGCTGGTCAGGACAGCCAGAGAGGTGTCCTGGGTCCTGACAGAAAAGCACAGCATTTATCCACGTCTGGCTCTCATCCTGGGCTCCCCTGGGATTGTCACCAGAGGCTGGGAGGCTCTGGAGGAGCTGCCACACAGGCAGGGTCTCCAGGGGCTCGTCCTGAGCCAGGCCCAGCTGGGCACAGGGACCTGTCACAGGTGAGCCACAGGTGAGACCCCCCCTGACTGAAGGCCAGGAGAGCTCAGAGCATCAGCTGAGGCTGGGAGAGCTGGGGGTGCTCACCTGGAGAGGAGCAGCTCCAGGGAGAGCTCAGAGCCCCTGGCAGGGCCTGCAGGGGCTCCAGGAGAGCTGCAGAGGGACTGGGGACAAGGCCTGCAGGGACAGCACCCAGGGAATGGCTGCCAGTGCCAGAGGGCAGGGCTGGGTGGGATCTTGGCAATGAGGAATTGTTCCCTGGCAGGGTGGGCAGGCCCTGGCACAGGGTGCCCAGAGCAGCTGGGGCTGCCCCTGCATCCCTGGCAGTGCCCAAGGCCAGGCTGGGCACTGGGGACAGTGGGAGGTGTCCCTGCCATGGCAGGGGAGGCACTGGGTGGGGTTTGGGGTTCCTCCCAACCCAGTCTGCGATTCCATGGTTCTGACTTGGGTCAGAGAAGGTCAATCCCACGCTCAGGGCTGTTCCCAGAGCTGTTCTCAGGCAAGTCCTGGATGTAAAGTCCAGCCTGAAGCCCCTGTGCTGCTCCTTGGGCACTGCCCTTGCCCCGAGAGGGGGCACAGGGGGGCAGTTCAGGGTAGTGGCTCTGCCTGGCACAGGGTGACAGGGGATGGCAATGCCGGGAGGTGGCCGGGGGTGACGGGAGGTGGCAGGGGGCGGCAGGGAGGTGGCAGCGGAGCGGTGGCAGTGCTGCCTTCTGGCCAGGAGGGGCCTCCTGCGCTCCACACTGTGTGCCATGCCCGATGTCACTGTCACCGCCCTGCTCCGGGGCCGCCCGGCCCGGCTGCGGCTCACCCTCGGCACCGGGACCAGGCTGGGAGCAGCATCCATTTATTGTGCTCCTTGCGGAGAGCCTGGCAGGGCGAGCGTCATCAGCAGCACCATCATCACCATCACCATCACCATCATCACCATCATCATCATCACCATCATCATCATCAGCAGCAGCAGCAGCAGCAGCGGGGCAGGGTGACCTCCTGTGTGCTGTGGTCACTCATCATCAGCAGAGTGACAGCCCCAAGCCCCCCTTGCAGAGGCACCGAGGGGCCAGGGTCCTGCTGGAGACGTGTCCAGGGAATTATGGAATGGTTTAGGATGCACCTGAGAGCCACCCTGGTGCCACCACTGTGGGTCACTGCGGGATGTGTGACACTGGCTGGCCTGGCCCAGGGACCCGCTCCTGGCTGGGGGACACAGCCATGGTGCTGGGCCGGGGGTTTGGATGGATGGATGGATGATGGATGAATGGATGGATGGATGGATGGATGGATGGATGGATGGATGGATGGATGATGGATGGATGATGGATGGATGATGGATGGATGGATGATGGATGATGGATGGATGATGGATGGATGGATGGATGCATGGATGGATGGATGGATGGATGGATGATGGATGGATGGATGGATGGATGATGGATGGATGGATGGATGGATGGATGGATGGATGGATGGATGGATGATGGATGGATGATGGATGGATGGATGGATGATGGATGGATGGATGATGGATGGAGGGAGGGATGATGGATGGATGGATGATGGATGGATGATGGATGGATGGATGGATGGATGGATGGATGGATGGATGGATGGATGGATGAATGATGGAGGGATGGAGGGATGGATGGATGGATGGAAGGATGGATGGATGGATGGATGATGGATGGATGATGGATGGATGATGGATGGATGGATGATGGATGGATGATGGATGGATGATGGATGGATGGATGATGGATGGAAGGAAGGATGGATGGATGATGGATGGATGATGGATGGATGATGGATGGATGATGGATGGATGGATGATGGATGGAAGGAAGGATGGATGGATGATGGATGGATGGAGGGATGGATGATGGATGGATGGATGGATGGATGGATGGATGGATGGATGGATGGATGATGGATGGATGGATGGATGGATGGATGGATGGATGGATGGATGGATGATGGATGATGGATGGATGGATGGATGGATGATGGATGGATGGAGGGATGGATGATGGATGGATGGATGATGGATGGATGATGGATGGATGGATGGATGGATGGATGGATGGATGATGGATGATGGATGGATGGATGGATGGATGGATGATGGATGGATGGATGGATGGATGGATGGATGGATGGATGGATGGATGATGGATGGATGGAGGGATGGATGATGGATGGATGGATGATGGATGGATGATGGATGGATGATGGATGGATGATGGATGGATGGATGATGGATGGATGGATGGATGGATGGATGATGGATGGATGGATGGATGGATGGATGGATGGATGGATGGATGATGGAGGGATGGATGGATGGATGATGGATGGATGGAGGGATGGATGATGGATGGATGGATGATGGATGGATGATGGATGGATGGATGGATGGATGGATGGATGGATGGATGGATGGATGGATGGATGGATGGATGATGGAGGGATGGAGGGATGGATGGATGGATGGAAGGATGGATGGATGGATGATGGATGATGGATGGATGATGGATGGATGATGGATGGATGGATGATGGATGGATGATGGATGGATGATGGATGGATGGATGATGGATGGAAGGAAGGATGGATGGATGATGGATGGATGATGGATGGATGATGGATGGATGATGGATGGATGGATGATGGATGGAAGGAAGGATGGAAGGAAGGATGGATGGATGATGGATGGATGATGGATGATGGATGGATGGATGGATGGATGATGGATGGATGGATGGATGATGGATGATGGATGGATGGATGGATGGATGATGGATGGATGATGGATGGATGATGGATGGATGGATGATGGATGGATGGATGGATGATGGATGGATGGATGGATGGATGGATGGATGATGGATGGATGGATGGATGGATGGATGGATGGATGATGGATGGATGATGGATGGATGGATGGATGGATGGATGGATGATGGATGATGGATGGATGGATGGATGGATGATGGATGGATGGATGGATGGATGGATGGATGGATGGATGGATGGATGGATGATGGATGGATGGATGGATGGATGGATGGATGGATGGATGGATGATGGATGATGGATGATGGATGGAAGGAAGGATGGATGGATGATGGATGGATGGAGGGATGGATGATGGATGGATGGATGATGGATGGATGATGGATGGATGATGGATGGATGGATGATGGATGGATGGATGGATGGATGGATGATGGAGGGATGATGGATGGATGATGGATGGATGGATGATGGATGGATGATGGATGGATGATGGATGGATGGATGATGGATGGAAGGAAGGATGGATGGATGATGGATGGATGATGGATGGATGATGGATGGATGATGGATGGATGGATGATGGATGGAAGGAAGGATGGATGGATGATGGATGGATGATGGATGGATGATGGATGATGGATGGATGGATGGATGGATGATGGATGGATGGATGGATGATGGATGATGGATGGATGGATGGATGGATGATGGATGGATGATGGATGGATGATGGATGGATGGATGATGGATGGATGGATGGATGATGGATGGATGATGGATGATGGATGGATGGATGATGGATGGATGGATGGGTGATGGATGGATGGATGGATGGATGGATGATGGATGGATGATGGATGATGGAGGCAGCAGTGTCCCCTCCCTGCACCGCTGTCCCTCTGAGTCCCTGCCCTCCCCAGGCCTTCTGACAAGTCCAAGTTAAAAGCAATGGAACTTTGTTTATTGTGTTTTTTCCATCAGGTTCCCTTCCCGGGAGAGTCCAATTAGCGCTAACGAGCGGGTTGGTAATTACAGCTCTGGCCCCAGGAGCACTGAGCGCTGCTGGCTGGGCGCCTCAGCCCCCCGCCGCTGCCCGGGGGCCAATTACCGGCATTGTCACCGCCTGGCTTGTCACCGGGGGTGCTTGTCACCTGGGGACTGCCCTCGCTCTGGGCCGGTGGCGCTGGGGGCACTGTCCCCGCAGCCACCACAGAGACACAGCTTGGGACCCTTCTCCCTGCTCCCAGGCAAACTCTCCCGGTGATTCACTCCTTCCCAGGCACAGCTCTGCATCAGGGCCCGGGCACAGCTCTGCTCCCTTCTCTGGGACTCTTGTCCCTGCCAGACAGGAGCTGGAACCATGCTGAGGCTCAGCTGGAATCTTCCTGAGGCTCAGAGCTGGAATCTCCTGAGGCTCAGAGCTGGAATCATCCTGAGGCTCAGCTGGAACCATGCTGAGGCTCAGCTGGAATCTTCCTGAGGCTCAGAGCTGGAATCATCCTGAGGCTCAGAGCTGGAATCATCCTGAGGCTCAGCTGGAATCATCCTGAGGCTCAGAGCTGGAATCATCCTGAGGCTCAGCTGGAATCATCCTGAGGCTCAGAGCTGGAATCTCCTGAGTCTCGTTACTCTGCTGTCCCTGCTGGGCTCAGGCTCCTCTGCAGGCAAACACGGGAAAGGGCTCTTGCCTTGGGGCTCCTTCATGCAGGAGCCTGGGTGTGGATGAACCCAGACCCAGGGGCTGCCCCACAGCCCTGTGTCACCACTGCCCCGTGTCACTGCTGTCCCATGTCACCCCTGCCCCGTGTCACCCCTGCCCCGTGTCACCGCTGTCCCGTGTCACCCCTGCCCCGTGTCACCGCTGTCCCGTGTCACTGCTGTCCCATGTCACCCCTGCCCCGTGTCACCACTGCCCCGTGTCACTGCTGTCCCGTGTCACTGCTGTCCCATGTCACCCCTGCCCCGTGTCACCACTGCCCCGTGTCACTGCTGTCCCGTGTCACCGCTGTCCCGTGTCACTGCTGTCCCGTGTCACTGCTGTCCCATGTCACCCCTGCCCCGTGTCACCGCTGTCCCATGTCACCACTGCCCCGTGTCACTGCTGTCCCATGTCACCCCTGCCCCGTGTCACTGCTGTCCCGTGTCACTGCTGTCCCATGTCACCCCTGTCCCAAGCAGCTGCCCAATGGGGCTCCTGTCCACCTTCCCGTGGTGCTGGGGCAAACACTGTCCCCCCCAGCTCCCCAAAATCCCGCACTCCCCAGCCCTGGGGACGCGCTCCAGCACTGTTCCTCATTGGTGTTATGTCTGCAGGGTCCTCACCTCTCAGAGGCCAGTCCTGCCCTGGCAGTGGAGCCCTCCCAGTGAAATCTCAGATGCAGGGACACACCCTGCCCGCCACAGTGGGCTCTCTCAGCCAGGACCAGCCTTTCTGAGCACATGGAGAAGCAGCAGGCTCACCTGGGGGCTGTGCTGCTGTCCAGAGGTGTCACAGACATGTTTATGGAAAATCCTTTCCTTAGGATCTTTTCTCCTGAGAAGCTGAGAGGCCTCAGGAACAAAATGTAAACAATGGTTATCTGCTGCTGTGGAATGCAACAGGTGCATCTGGGATTGGGCTCATGTGGTTGTTTCTAATTAATGGCCAATCACAGTCCAGCTGGCTCAGACTCTCTGGTCAGTCACAAGCCTTTGTTATCATTCTTTTTATATTCTTAGCTGGCCTTCTGATGAAATCCTTTCTTCTATTCCTTTAGTATAGTTTTAATGTAATATATATCATAAAATAATAAATCAGCCTTCTAAAACATGGAGTCAGATCCTGGTCTCTTGCCTCATCCTGGGACCCCTGCAAACACCATCACACAGAGGGACCTGCACAGGATGGAGAGAGGGGACACAGGAGCCTCTGAGTTCAGCCAGGACGAGAGCAAAGCCCTGCCAGCACTGGGGAACCAGCCCAGCACCAGCACAGGCTGGGGCCACCCGGCTGGAAAAGCACCAGAGAGGGGCCTGGGGGACACCTGGGGACACCAGGCTGCCCAGGAGCACAGGGTCCAACAGCAGGGACAGGAGATGGACCTTCCCTCCTGCTCACTCTGGAGGGGCCACACCTGCACTGCTGGGCCCAGGGCTGGGCTCCCCAGTACAGAGAGACTGGGGCATGGTGGCCATTCCATGGACAGTGATGGGAATGGCCTTAAATAAAGAGAGGAGAGATTTAGCTGGGGTGTTGGGAAGAGATGTCTCCCTGTGAGGGTGGGCAGGCCCTGGCACAGGGTGCCCAGAGCAGCTGGGGCTGCCCCTGCATCTCTGGCAGTGCCCAAGGCCAGGCTGGGCACTGGGGACAGTGGGAGGTGTCCCTGCCATGGCAGGGGTGGCACTGGGTGGGATTTGGGGTCCCTTCCAGCCCAAACCCTGCTGGAATTCCATGATTTGCAGTGGTACCTTGGAAGGGAGGAGTGTATGGGCCAAAGGAGCAGTTGCCCAAACCCACCTGCACTGGCCCAATGGTTCCCTGTGATCTGGCTCTGCTCTGTCAGTGTCATCTGCTCTAGGTCCCCTTTGTGGAGGGGAGCTGGACCTTCCTGGAGGATGATTCACTGCACTCAGCTCCACACCTGTTCTGGGATGGGAGAAATCTTGTTCTGTCTCTCTGAATCTGGGCCCTCCTTAGCAGCCTGTGAGCTCCTGGCTCCTGCCAGCTGCCCCAGCAGTTTGCAGATTCCTTCCAGGATCTGCTTCACCCTGATGCCACAGACGAGGGGCTGAGCATGGGAGAGGGGGCCAGACAGGAGTCAGCCTCCAGCACCTGGGCATGAGGTGCCAAGCTGTGAGTGAACATCTGCAGGTACACAGAGAGGAGCCCACCTCTGTAAAATATGAGGATGGGGGAAATGTGGGACCCACAGGTCCCAAGGGCAATGAGCTGAGCCCTGTGGGATGGCAGCCCCAGCACAGCCCTGAGGATGATGCAGCAGGAGAAGGTGATGAAGGCAGAGTGTCCCCAGGAGCTCACATAGCTGGGGTCTATGCACAAATCACAAACAGGACAAGACTGCTGGGACCGTGTCTTGAGCTGTTTGGTTTTCCAGCATCAATCTCATTAGATGGTGATGACAATGGGAGGCTGCCAGCAGCTCACATCCCAGGCAGTAGACCAAGAACTTACTGTTACAACTCACTTTAAAACTTTTTTGACCAATCACACAAAGCAGGAGCATATTGACAGTAGTTCCCTCAGAATCCTTGCATTAATCACAGTCATTAGCTTTGGAGAAACCCTCTCAGACCATCAAATCCAGCCATTCCCCCAGCACTGCCAAAGCCACCACTGACACATGTCACATCCACACACCAATTGAACTTCTAGGAACAGTGATTCCAGCAGTTCCCTGGGCAGCCTGTGCCAGAGCCAGAGCTCCCCGTGGGTGCAGCCCCCAGCCTCAGCCCTCTGCTCCTCCTCCTCCCCACTCCCAGCTGGGCTGTCCCTCCCTCGGGGGCTCTGTGACCCTGCAGGGACAGAGCGCTCTGGGGAGCTCAGGTTTGGGTGTGCTCCGTTTCCATCCACACCCAGAAACCTGGTATTGGAGTTTGGTTGTTACCATGGGATGTCACCATGAGCACGCTGGTGACCGCCAGCATGGCCAGGAACCTGTGCCGGGCTTCTGCAGGGCCCAGCACCAGCAGAACCGCCCCGTTCCCTACCACGGCAAGGACAAAGGCCCAGCACAAAAGGATGCCCAGGCAGGTGGAGAAAGCTTCCAGGCCAGGGACAGCCACCAGGATGAAGGAGGAGGAGCTCCTGTTGAAGGAATCAGAAGCCCTCCAGGAGAATCTTCATTGGTGTTTGAAAATAGACACCAAACTTTGAGGTACCAGGGGGATAAGGTGGGGACTCTGCATCAGTGCAAGAGCCAGATCAGGAATCCAGATAATTATGATGATTATAGCATATCATCCTTTCTTCAGCATATCATCCTTTCTCCACGGAAAGGGAGCTCAGGCCTTGGCAGGGGCTGCCCAGGGAGCTTTGCAGTGCCCAGCCCTGCAGGTGTCCCCTGCAGGTGGCACTGAGTGCTCTGGGCTGGGGACAAGGTGCCCATGGGGCACAGCTGGCACTGCATGGGCTGGCAGGGCTGGGCCAGCCCCAGGGATTTGGGGTTTCTGGGGTCACCAACTAGAGGGAATGGGTAAGAAGTGCAGAATAAATGGGGTTGCTGTGGCTAGGAAGTCCCTATAAGTGGAAGAAGTTCATGTTTCAGGTTGTGCCATCAGGGGTAACCAAGGACTTTTAGTCCATTGCTTGTGAAGGGCTTATTCCTTTGTTGTTTGCTTGCCAGGGCTCAGCTGACATCCTGAAATGAGCTGCAAGAGGAGAAAACAAGGACAGCAAGGGCAGCTTCCAGCCCTGGCTTCCCTCAACGGGGCCAGCACAGGAAATTTTTCCAAATTTGAACAGCAAAACAGTGCTCTGGGACACTAAATGTGGTGATGAAGTTCCCTTTTGCTGCTCTGCCTTCTGTCATCTGCCCATGACAGAAGCCTGCAAAGGCAGGCAGGCAGAAGCAAACACCAATTTCTGAGGGTTTATTCAGATGGGAGAAGCTTGAAGGTAACACAGAAACTCCAGAGAACAGGTCTGGAGGGACAAGAAGAGTCTGAGTGTGGTGGGCAGGATCTACACTTCTCCTTGTGCTGAAAATTTTCCTGCTGCTCTTTTCTGCCCAGAAAGCAGCACAGATCAGGCAGTGCTGACACACCAGACCCCGCTGGCACACCAGATTCACCCGGAGACATTGCCTGGAGTGGAGGATCATCCACCAGGAGCTTTCCAGTGCAGAGCAGGCTGTCCCTGGCAAGGCACAAACTCACACACTCAGCCTGAACTCATGGGAGTTACCTCCCATCCCATCCCATCCCATCCCATCCCATCCCATCCCATCCCATCCCATCCCATCCCATCCCATCCCATCCCATCCTATTCCATCCCATCCCATGTATGTGGGAAATGGATTTATAGAAAATCCCCAAAGCCTGGCAGAAGGCTCACCCAGTGTGCATCTGTGTGCAAACCTTGAGACAAGAAATGCTGACTTAGAAATGCCATGGAACAGGACAGACATTGAGAGAAATGGAGCTAGAAACAAGTTTCAAAAGGTGGCCTTACACAAAAGACTGCATACTTTAGAAAAATAGAACTATGAAAGATGCATTGCAGTAGGAGCCAGGAGGGGTAATTTTAGATTATTGGATTTGGGACATTTAGAGCATGGTGTGGCTAAAGCTGATAGGCCAAGAAACACTTGTAATGTATTATAATTAAGAAATAAATAGCTTCTGATTGTGATGGTGTGAATTATAACATCTGTATTGTCTCACCGTTCCCATGAGACTGAAAATGGAATAAAAGTTTTTAAAACACCTCTCAGTTGCCCCATCTCTAAATAAAAAACCAAAAACCTTAATCCCACAATCCCATCCCATTATCCCATCCCATTATCCCATTATCCCATTATCCCATCCCGGGCTGGCCCCTGGCTGCTGCCCCCCTCCATCTGTCCCCTCCACAGCCTGGCAGTTACGCACTCAGGGCTGAGCACATTTATTTTCCATCAGGATAAGAACCTAAGGTGGGAGAGGGAGCCCCAGAGCCCCTGGAGGACGAGCCCAGCAGACTCTGCTCACCCACACACCTGTGCAGGTGGGAGCCCCACCGTGTCCTGGGCCGGGCGTCCCATCTGGCCCCGCCCTGGGCACTGGGCTGTGCCTCTGCACCTCTGCATGTGCTGCCCCGAGGATTCTGGCTGGGAGAGCTGGAGCTCCTGCACAGGGGCTGAGGCTTTCAGGGTGAAACAGCACTGTCAGCCGTGGGGCTGGTCCTGCTGGAGCCCCTCTCTGGATGGCACCCCACCCACGGGGCCCCTGTCCCTGTGTGACAGGAAACCCAGGGCTGTGTGCCCTCCAGCCTCGGCACAAGCAGGAAACGCTGTGACTGGTCCTGCTTTATAGGGAACGCAGACATGGAAGGGTTAAACCAGGCCGCTGGCAGTTTGGGATTGGGATGCAATTTTCTCAGGCACTTGTATCCTCTGCTTTAGCCAAAATTCCAAAGGGCCAGACCTCACCCCCTTGGCTCTCCAGGCACTTGACTTTCTTGACCCCAAAACAGTTTAATCTCTCCTCTAAGTCACTTGGAGTCCTCCCCACGACACAAACCAAGAGGTTTCCAGCCTGGCCCCAGTCAGGGACACAAACCAAGAGGTTTCCAGCCTGGCTCAGCCATGGTCACTGGCCATGTGAGGCTGAGCACTGCAAAGCCAGTATTGTGCCATCCCTGCCCAGAAGATGGTGTTGATGCTGGTTTATTGCTCAGGGGACTCTGTTTCCAGCCTGGCAGCTGTGACCCAGTGGCAGCTGGCACAGCTCACTCCAGCAGGAACCATGTCTCGTGCTGGAATTGTTTGTTTGGAAAGGGCAAACACGTCTGAGATCCTGTAATGCTGAGCCTGGGAAAACACAGCTCCTCCCTCCTTCCTCCTCTCTCTCTGAGGTGCTTGATCCTCTGGGCAGCAGTTTCTGCACTCCATCCTGGGTAACAAAGCCTTCCAGGTTATTAAACAGTGCTGCTCAGCCAGGCTCAGCTTTACTGGGTCCTTCTGGTTCACAGTGCTGCTCCAGCCTTAATTCCTTATTGCAGAATCCCAACTGGTTTGGGCTGGGAAGGGACCCCAAATCCCACCCAGTGCCACCCCTGCCATGGCAGGGACACCTCCCACTGTCCCAGGTGCTCCCAGCCCCAGTGTCCAGCCTGGCCTTGGGCACTGCCAGGGATGCAGGGGCACCCTGTGCCCCTCAGCTCCATTGCAGAGAACAACTCCTGCCCAATATCCCATCTAAACTGACTCTCCCCAGGGCCACACGCACGTAGAGGTGTCCAGAACCAGATCCCAGCATCCCACCTGGAGCAGCTGCTCCTTCAGGCTCAGGGGGCCCTTCTGGCTCTCCACAGCTGCCTGGCAGGAGGGTGCAGCCAGGTGGGTTTGGGCTCCCCACTGCTGTAACCCTGAGCTCCCCCCAAATCACCCATTCCAGTGTTTTTCCCTTGCTCCAAGCCTGTGTCTCCCCAGAGCTCGGGGTTTTCCCAAGCTCCATCCTCCTCCCAGTGGTGTTTGCTGTTGCCAGGTGTGTGCAAGCACAAGGCACAGGCTGGAGCTGGGAGCAGGGAATTGCAGCTCAGCCCAGGTGACAGGGCTGGCAGATGTCACCCCTGCGTGTCTGCAGCTTGTTTGAGGTGGGTTTGGCCAAGGAAGAGCCAGCTAATTGGCCCTGTTGTAATTAACCTCAATGAGGCAACCAGTGGTGGTTGCAGGCGTATGACTGGCACATAAATTCACATTTAGTGAATTTTGACCACAAAATTCACTAAATCTGTGTCTGGAGGTGGTGAAGCAGCTCATTACCTCCATGAGAGCCAAAGCCCAGTTAGATGTGCTGGCACTGCTGCCCAGTGGGTGGATTCTCTGGATCTTCTGGCTGGATTCTTTCCTATTCCACCTTGACCTGGCTAAAGTTTGAGCTTGGCTCAGAGCGTGGCACTGCACTTAAAAACACTGCCCCAACACCAGGTTAAAAGGAAAAAACACCATATACCCAGGATGAAGTGAGACCTGATCCTGCCTGTGCCTGCCACACCTGAGGTACTGGTTCCTCCCACAGCACAAAGACCTGCATGGAAATATTCAAGTGTCTTAGGGAAGCTGATGTCCCTAATCACTGCTGGGGCTCGAGGGACTGAATCATCCCGGGGGAGAAGCTGCAGCCTGGGAATAGCCAGGAAGAGAAATGACAAACAAATGCACAGCTCCCACTGCGGGGGTGACGTCTGTGCCAGCACCAAGACGCCAAACACATCCTGGGTCATACAGGGGAACATTTTAACCCTGGTGGATGTGGAGCTGCTGGAGCCAGTCCAGGGGGGCCAAGGGGCTGCTCCAGGGCTGGAGCCAGGCTGGGAGAGCTGGGGGGGCTGGGCACAGGGGCTGGGCACAAGCCCAGGTGTGCCCAGGTGGGCAAGAGGCTGATGGCACCTGGGCTGTGCCAGGGCAGGGATTGTCCCCCCCAGGGCAGGGATTGTGCCCTGTGCTGGCACTGTGTGACACCTCGAGGGCTGTGTCCAGTTCTGGTCCTGCAGGAGAGCCCTGGAGGGGCTGAAGCATGTCTAGGGCAGGGAACGGAGCTGGGAAGGGACTGCAGAATCCCTGAGGGAGCTGGGCAGGGGCTGCAGAATCCCTGAGGGAGCTGGGCAGGGGCTGGGGCTGGAGCAAAGGAGGCTCAGGGGCCCTTGTGGCTCTGCACAAGTCCCTGCCAGGAGGGCACAGCCGGGGGGGTCGGGCTCTGCTCCCAGGGAACAGGGACAGGAGCAGAGGGAACGGCCTCAGGCTGGGCCAGGGCAGGCTCAGCTTGGACAGCAGCAGCAATTTGCCCATGGAAAGGGAGCTCAGGCCTTGGCAGGGGCTGCCCAGGGAGCTTTGCAGTGCCCAGCCCTGCAGGTGTCCCCTGCAGGTGGCACTGAGTGCTCTGGGCTGGGGACAAGGTGCCCATGGGGCACAGCTGGCACTGCAGGGGCTGGCAGGGCTGGGCCAGCCCCAGGGATTTGGGATTCTGAGGGAGAGCAGCTCCAGCTCATGGAGAAGAACACAAACATGAGAACACTGATTTTTTTTAATCTGTCTTTTCAGTGTGTTTGTCCTCCTATGACTCCAACATAATTTCTGTTGCCTGAATTAGTTATTGATGTGTGGGGCTGCTGCAGAGCTGATTCACAGATCAAACACAAATCAGCAGCTCTGAGACGTGCTGAAGATAATGAAATCCATAATATTTCCACTGATTTAATGTACCTACCTCCTTTATTTCCCCCAAGTCTTAGAACAAGGAGCTGCAGAGCTGGAATATTTATAAATCCGTGCTGATACAAAAGGAGGTTCCTCATGAGGCACCAGAGCAAACCTGGCCTATTTCACCGCTGAATCCCTGATCCAGCCCTTGCCATGCCAGCCCAGCAGGTAAGAAATGCCCTCACCCAGGTGGCCCCTGCTGCCCTGGGGGTCACAGGGGTTTGTAGGGTCTGTGTTTGCTCCCCCCAAGGTGTCCTCAGCAGCACAGGGCCCACGGCCAAGGAGAAGGGAAAAAATACAAATATCATATTTAAATATATATATACAATACATAAATAAAGTATATAAATAGTCCTTTTTCACACCTGTGGGAGGCTCCCAATTTAGTTGTGCAGGAACTGAGCTTTGCACATAGAGGAAAGGGTAGAATTGGGTTGTTTTGAAGATTTTTATGAACCTCCCTCTACCCAGAGCACTGGATATGAGGGATCACGGGGGGATTTGGGATGCTGAGGGATGAAGTGATGAACTGGACAGTCAAATCCAGTGTGGGCTCTTTCCTTTGGGGCTGTACCTGCTCAGGTGGGGCCACTCAGGGGTGCAGACCCTGCAGGGACATACCTGCTCTGTTTGATGTTGTCTGCCCTTTATAATAAATACATAATATAAATATATAACATAAATATATAATATATAACACAAAGGCACCACAATTCCCCACCCCTGGCAGTGTCCCAGGCCAGGCTGGGCCTTGGAGCTGCCTGGGACAGGGGGAGGTGTCCCTGCCATGGCAGGGGTGGCCCTGGGTGGGATTTGGGGTCCCTCCCATCCCAAACCCCTCTGGCATTCCATGGTTCCAGGACTTTGTGGTGTGTCAGTTCCTGATCCGTGTGGAACCACCCGTGCCTGGCACAGGAGAGCCCAGAGCCCCGTCCTGGGCACCCTGCACTCCCTACTGCCAAAACCCACCCCAAACCCCAGCCCAAAACACCGCCCCACACACATCTCAAGCTGCTGTTTGCAAATATGATTTTGCTGTGTGGATAATGAGTTAATTTGTGCCCAATTTAGGAAATGAAGATCTTAATTGGGTTTGTGCTAGAACTTTCTGCTTCTACAAAGTGTTATTGATTTTCTTCTTCCAAAAATAAATTTCCAAATTATAGGCAGCGCTTGGATGCAGGAGGCAGATGAGACCATGGTTAATTGTGGATGATGCTTTGGGCTGTCTGCCTGAGGGTCACCCAGGGCTGCAAGGGAAGGAGCACGTCCCAGCCAAGGGGCAGCTCCTGGCAGGCTCTGAGTGCCCCAGCAGCTGCTGGGCTGCTCAGCCCTTCACTGCAGCCCCAGGGCATGGACCACAGCTCTGTGTGCCGAGAGCCAGCCTGGCCAGCTGAGGAGCCCCTTTGCTGGGGAAGATGAAACAGGAAAGCCTTATCAATATGATTGTCTGGCAAAAGATTGTGAGAACATGGAAACTATAAGTGAGATTGAAATGAAAGCAAGCTTTGAGATCCCTCAGTTACTGAACACCTGGAAAACAATGGTGTGGCCACTGAAGGTGATCCCCTTTTGATGGAACAACACCCTCTGCTTGCAGACAGCTCCAGGGGCCAGAGCAGACCCTGCAGCTTGGCAGAGGGGCCCAAAGAGGAGTTTGTAGGGTTTAAAATGTAACACAGTGTGGGAATGTAGTGATTCTTATAGGCTGTATGGAAATGCTATGGGATTTGTATCTTGTACTGGATTGGTTAGTGAGAATCAGAATATTCAACACAGAAGAAGATTTATGGTATTGGAATGGGAACCTCGCTCTCTTTTTACTCTCTTATGCTCTTACTCTCTCACCCTCTCATCCTCTCTCCCCTCTCTTCTCTCAGCCCTGCTCTGAGCTGTGCCTGGCAGCTCCAGCAGGGCCCTGCCCCCAGGCCCTTTGCAATAAACCCCAAGTTCCAGCCCTGGCTGCAGGGATCTCTCATCTCCATCCATCCCAACCGTGCTACCCCCTGATGCTCCTACACCCCTTCCCACCCCAAACCTTCCCGTGGGGTCCCAACAGGAGCTTCTGCCTTGAAAATTGAAATTGGAGTCAGGATCCTTCTGTGCATCTGCTTGGCCCTCACGCCACAGAGGATGGGGGTGGGCACAGGGGGCACCAGGATGGAGATGATGCCCATGGAGATGTGGGCAAGTGCAGCCAGGACCTTCCCAAACCTGTGCAGGATGCCAGGTTCTGGCCCAGCCCTGCCAGCCCCTGCAGTGCCAGCTGTGCCCCATGGGCACCTTGTCCCCAGCCCAGAGCACTCAGTGCCACCTGCAGGGGACACCTGCAGGGCTGGGCACTGCAAAGCTCCCTGGGCAGCCCCTGCCAAGGCCTGAGCTCCCTTTCCATGGGCAAATTGCTGCTGCTGTCCAAGCTGAGCCTGCCCTGGCCCAGCCTGAGGCCCTTTGCTCTTGTCCTGGTTTATCAGAGGATCACAAAATGGTTTGGAACCTCAGAGCCCACCCAGTGCCACCCGTGCCATGGCAGGGACCCCTCCCACTGTCCCCAGTGCCCAGCCTGGCCTTGGGCACTGCCAGGGATGCAGGGGCAGCCCCAGCTGCTCTGGGCACCCTGTGCCAGGGCCTGCCCACCCTGCCAGGGAACAATTCCTCATTGCCAAGATCCCAGCCAGCCCTGCCCTCTGGCACTGGCAGCCATTCCCTGGGTGCTGTCCCTGCAGGCCTTGTCCCCAGTCCCTCTGCAGCTCTCCTGGAGCCCCTGCAGGCCCTGGCACACCCCCAGCCCTGGCTGTGCCCTGCCAAAGGTGTGGGACAGGAGCTGGAGGCTCCCCCCAGCCAATGGGAGCACCACACCATGGTCCAGCTCTGCACCCCATCACTCACCATCTGTGTGTGAAACTCATCACATTATCAAAAAAAATCCAAATAACATTTCTGATTATGAATCAGGAGGTGTGAACCGTGGTGGGTGGGGAGGAAGGAAATGAGCTTTGATGCCCCTTCAACACAAACTATTCTGTGATTCTGTGATGGTTCTCTCAATTCTGTGCTGCTTTCTTGGTCTGTGCTGTTTTTTTAGAAGCCTTTTGGGGATTTTGCTCTCATCCTTGTTTCCTGGTGTGTAGTCCCCCTCTCTCTGTATCTCTCTCTGTATCTCTCTCTAAATGTGATATAGACCCACGTGCAAATACACAGATATAAAATCTATAAAATACACAGATATAAAATCTATACAATCTCCCTTGCTATCGATCGGGGAGCTGCACGGGGCAGCCAGGGGAGGAAGGCACCAGGGCTGGATCACTTCACTTCCCCAAATGCGAAACTTGCACAGAGCAGGGTGAAAACCTGTGAATTTCCTGTGTACATCATTTCTGCTATTTTTTTCCTCCCTCCACTGCCCCAAACCTCTCTCTCCTCCCATTTTGCACGGTGCTGTTCATTCTGTGAAGACAAGCAGAAGCTCAGAGGCATTCCTGAGGTGCTCATGCCCTGGAGGACAAGGACAGAGCTGTGGGTCCCTGGGGGAGGGTTTGTGGCTGCTCCAATGCAGCTTCCAGCCCTGAGAGCAGCTGGGCAGCAGGGCTGGCCCTTACCTGGGTAAGTACAGCTGGGTGCCTGCAGGAGACAGGGAGGTTGTTCCTCTGAAAGGGAAACCTCTCTGAGGGATTGATTCCAAGCTGACCCTACAGAAGTCCCTGGCAGAAGCAACAGCAGCGTGTAAGGAAAGTGCTGGGAGCAAATTGCTTTGCTAAATATTCCTTTTGAGGTCATGTCTACAGGTGGGCTTGGGGCAGGGGTGGAACTGGGTGATCTTCGTGAACCCTTCTGAGAGGAATGGCAGATTTGTCTTTTCACACCAGATCTGGGTCTGCTGGTAGATAAAACCAGCACTGGGAGAGAAAAGAAACCGTGGGAAGGATTCCACTGAGTGATTAATGGAAAAAGAGATTTGCTTTTACAAATAAACTTTAGGTTTGCTGATAAATGAAATTAGACATTGAGAGATGAAAGAAACTACGGGGAAGAAAAACCCCTAAATTCCATAAGAATTCAAAATGAAAAGAGAGGGTTATACATTAGAGGGGAATCTCTGGTATCGGGTGTTTTGGGAAGTCTGAACCTCTCAAGTGCCTCAGCCAATGGGTAAAACCCCTAAATTCCATAAGAATTCAAAATAAAAAGGGAGGGTTATACATTAGAGGGGAATCTCTGGTGTCAGGTATTTTGGGAAGTCTGAACCTCTCAAGTGCCTCAGCCAATGGGGAAAGAGAGAAGGGAAACGTGGCTGGGAAATTGGGATAAAAAGGAGGCTGCGTCCTCCAAAAACACTGAGAGATCCCAGGGGAATGGCCCATGGTCTCTCCCTTTATTGGAATAAAGTAAAAGGACTCCTCTGGCTCCTGTTTGGACAGAAACCTCTGATGTTTGTGGATTAATTTTCCTGACACTTCAAGCCTTTCTGTGTCGATTCTGTGCTGATGAAAAGGCACCCTAAAAGTCCATCTGAGGCAATAATTACAAATTCCCCTCAGCCTCTCGAGTGGTTCATGAGTAGGTGTTGGCTGCCCCTGGATATCTGGAAATTTCCAAGGCCAGGCTGGGCCCTGGGGCTGGGAGCAGCCTGGGACAGGGGAAGGTGTCCCTGCCATGGCAGGGGTGGCACTGGGTGGGCTCTGAGGTCCTTTCCCACCCAAACCAGTCTGGGATTCTGTGAGGAGCCTGAGACAAATTTAAATCAATCTATGATTATGTGAAAATGCAACAAGCGTCAACTCCCAGCTGATCAGAGACCCACACCTTCCCTGGCCAGCCCTGGGGAGGGCTGAGCTGGGCTGAGCTGGGCTGAGCCTCCATCAGCTGCTCAGCTGGAGTTTGCAGCAGGCACTGAATGTGCCTGCACTACCGAGATTGTGAGAATGTGAGAGCTCTGCAGAGAGCCTGCTTGGAATATTGTTCTGGAAATGGCCCTGGCTGTCCCCAGCTCCTCTGGCTGAGCCCTGCAGCTCCTGCCCGGGCTGTGAGGCTGCAGCATCCTCACAAAGAGCCTGGCATCTGCTGGGGAACTCTCTAACAGCCCCAAGGATTTCATCTGCAGTGTCCCTCAGGGAAAGAGAGCCCTGGAGGGGCTGGAGCGTGTCTGGGCAGGGAACGGAGCTGGGCAGGGGCTGGAGAATCCCTGAGGGAGCTGGGCAGGGGCTGGAGAATCCCTGAGGGAGCTGGGCAGGGGCTGCAGAATCCCTGAGGGAGCTGGGCAGGGGCTGGAGAATCCCTGAGGGAGCTGGGCAGGGGCTGGGGCTGGAGCAAAGGAGGCTCAGGGGCCCTTGTGGCTCTGCACAAGTCCCTGCCAGGAGGGCACAGCCGGGGGGGTCGGGCTCTGCTCCCAGGGCACAGGGACAGGAGCAGAGGGAACGGCCTCAGGCTGGGCCAGGGCAGGCTCAGCTTGGACAGCAGCAGCAATTTGCCCATGGAAAGGGAGCTCAGGCCTTGGCAGGGGCTGCCCAGGGAGCTTTGCAGTGCCCAGCCCTGCAGGTGTCCCCTGCAGGTGGCACTGAGTGCTCTGGGCTGGGGACAAGGTGCCCATGGGGCACAGCTGGCACTGCATGGGCTGGCAGGGCTGGGCCAGCCCCAGGGATTTGGGGACTCTGGGATTCAGGTTTTCTCTTGTTTGAGCCTCCGAATTTCCTCCTTTCCATTTAATCTTGCTGGAGCTGAGAAGTACAAATGGCATTTTCCTTCCCTTGGGGCTGTTTGGATAAAGCTTCCTAAAGCTGATCCACACTGTTCCAAACTGGAACCAAAGGGGAGGAACCAACACAGCCTCACACTGAATGGGGCTGCATCTCCTCTCTGAGGCAGGTTTTATCTCTTGTGGTCCCATCCCACTTGGTCCAGCATGGACTCTCCAAACATGGAGTTTTCCTTTTCCTTTTCCTTTTCCTTTTCCTTTTCCTTTTCCTTTTCCTTTTCCTTTTCCTTTTCCTTTTCCTTTTCCTTTTCCTTTTCCTTTTCCTTTTCCTTTTCCTTTTCCTTTTCCTTCTCCTTCTCCTTCTCCTTCTCCTTCTCCTTCTCCTTCTCCTTCTCCTTTTCCTCCCCTCCCCTGCTGGGTCCCTCATCCCTGCAGGAGCCAGCGTGGCCAGGGGGGAGCCAGCCCCATTCCCAGGCTGGTTCCCAGGGCTCCATCCCAGCTCTCTCCTACCCCAGGCAGGAGCACCCAGCCTGTTTGTCTGTGCTGCTGAGAAGTGTTGGGGCACCTCCCAAAGGGCTGAGCACCAATCTCCTGAAAATGTGAGTATTCAAATGGGACTGCAGCAGGGGAAGACACTTAAATGTCCCACTGCTGTCCCTTGCTGTCTGCTGCTGTGCACAGCCCTGGCTATGGTGATGCTGAGGCTGCTCCACTGTGGCTTTTGTTCCTTGATCACAGTCCTGGAATCCCAGTGTGGGTTGGAAGAGACCTCTGTGCCCATCTCCTGGTGGTCCCTGCCCTGAACCCCCTGGTGCAGAGCTGGAAAGCAGCCCCAGTGATCCACCCAAGGACCCAGCTGCAGGGCCAGCCCCGGTGCCCAAAGCCAGAATCCTCCTTCCATCCCCTCCAGCCTGGAGCATTCCCTCATGCCAGACACCTTGTGAAAAACGCCAATCACTTGTTTTTAAAATTTTAAAAGTTTAATGATAATAAAATGGTTATAAAAATAGCAATATAATTACAGTAATAATAATTTGGACAATTTGGATTAGGACAATATGAGACAATAGAAACAAAGAGTTACAGACAGTCTGGGTACCTTTTCTGGGCAAAATAAGCCCGGAAAAGGCCCCACATTAACAGAGGATTAACCCTTAAAAGCAACAGCCTGTTGCATATTCCTACACCTCACCCATGATGCATAAATTCCATTCAAACTCAGGATTCTGGCTGGGCAGTGTCAGCTGCTTCCTCTGAACCCTGACGGTGTCATCATGGCTGAGTGAGGCAGGAAGAAGTTCATTTCTCCTGATAATGGAGCAATGAATTCTCTTTCTCTGAAAGATTCAGGTGTCCTGTGGCTGCTATCTGGTGTGAGTACCTCATTCCTTTCCTAAAAAAATATCTCACAAACATTGTTTCTATTTTAACATTTTGTTATAACCTAAAACTATATTTAACACACTACTTAAGAAAATTAACACAGCATAACTTTCTAACATAAGACATATAATATTCATTTTAATATTTGTGAAAAGCCAATAATAAAATAGGCATTTCTCACAACCCCCTGCTGTTCTCTCCAGCCTGGCTGCTCATGGGCAATGTCCCCTCCTGGCAGAAATTCCTTGTGTTCCCTCCCATCCCTGTCACAGCTCCTCTCCACCGAGGGATGGGCTGTGACAATCCACGTTACCCCTCTCCCATTTTGGGATGCCCACTCTCTGGAGGGCCCTGTGGCAAAGCTGCCCTCCCTGCAGGCACAGCAGAGACAAGGCTGCTGGGAGCAGGATTTCACTGCTGAGAGGGGATTTGGTCTCTGCAGAAATACAGAGTGTTCCCAGAGTTGTGTTTTTGTTTGCAATATCCCTGTTCAGCCCATGAAACTGTCAGTTCCCAGAGTTGTGTGACCCTCTGGACTCCTCAGCTTTCACTGCACAGCCAGAGTGAGTCACATCTGTGCAGTTATGGAGACAAGAACGGGTGGGCACAGACCCAGAAAGGGACACGACCCAGAAATGTGACTGTGGTGTCCTTGCAGGGTCTGCAGGGGAGCGTGTGGGATTTCCTGTCCCATGATACAATCTGCTCAGCCCATAAACCTTGTGGGAACACCAGGAAAATCTGTCCCACTGCCCAGGCTCTGCTCCCAGTGCAGACAGGCTGCTCTGAAGGGAGCTCCAGGGAGCCTGGGGGTGCAGTGCCCCCCAAATCACCCTGGGATGTGTGGGGCTGGCAGGGCACTCGAGGTGCATAAGTGACTGTGGTGGTGTTCACAAGGGTCCCAGGATGAGGGAAGAGATGAGAATGATGACTCCATGATTCAGAAGGCTGATTTATTATTTTATCATATATATTATATTAAAACTATACTAAAAGAATAGAAGAAAGGATTTCCTCAGCAGGCCAGCTAAGAATAGAAAAAGAATGATAACAAAGGCTTGTGACTGACTGAGACAGTCTGAGCCAGCTGACTGTGATTGGCCATTAATCAGAAACAACCACATGAGCCCAATCCCAGATGCTCCTGTTGCATTCCACAGCAGCAGATAACCATTGTTTGCATTTTGTTCCTGAGGCCTCTCAGCTTCTTAGGAGGAAAAATCCTAAGGAAAGGATTTTCCATACAATGTGTCTGTGACAAGTGACACGTTTCATACCTGGGCTGCTGGGCTGCCCCTCTCAGAGCATCCAGGGCTCACAGAGGAGCTCACCCCATCCCAGGGCAATCCCTCCTGGTTAACCAGCCTGGAATGGTGTAAAATGATCCTCCCTGCAAGGGAATTCCTGCTGGCTTTGTGCTGCCTGCAGGCTCCTGCAGGCCCTTTCCTTGTGGGGCTGGGCTGCTCCTCTGGGACATCTCAGCCCAGCCTGCTCCTTATCCCAGGAGCTGAGAGGATGAGGAGGCGAAAGACAAAGGGAAATCACAGAATCCCAGACTGGGTTGGGTTGAGATGGACCCTAAATCCCACCCAGTGCCACCCGTGCCATGGCAGGGACACCTCCCACTGTCCCCAGTGCCCAGCCTGGCCTTGGGCACTGCCAGGGATGCAGGGGCAGCCCCAGCTGCTCTGGGCACCCTGTGCCAGGGCCTGCCCACCCTGCCAGGGAACAATTCCTCATTGCCAAGATCCCACCCAGCCCTGCCCTCTGGCACTGGCAGCCATTCCCTGGGTGCTGTCCCTGCAGGCCTTGTCCCCAGTCCCTCTGCAGCTCTCCTGGAGCCCCTGCAGGCCCTGCCAGGGGCTCTGAGCTCTCCCTGCAGCTGCTCCTCTCCAGGTGAGCACCCCCAGCTCTCCCAGCCTGGCTCAGAGCAGCTCCTGGAGCATCTCCATGGCTCCTCTGGCCTGGCTCCAGCAGCCCCATGTCCCTGTTTTGGGGTGCCAGGGCTCTCTCCAGCTGGGGTCTGCAGAGCAGAGCAGAGTGCCGGATGCTGGCCCTGCTGGCCCTGCTGGGGATGGGCCAGGGCTGGGCCATGCCCTGTGCCCCCTCAGGGCTCTCCTCACTCCCCAACCCTGCTGCTCCCCAGCCGTTCCCACTGACAGCCACTCTCTGCCTCCCTTTAATCATTGACAGCACCTCCAGCCTTCCCAGCAGGGCCTGTTTGCTCTGCTCTGTTTGACTTTCCACAGCAGCACCCACAGCAATAATGGACAGGACAATTTTTCTACAAGTGCCTCCCAGCTGTTGCTGCCTTTCCCCACCTGCATTTCCTCAGCCCTGGGCCTGCACTCTGTATTTGCCATGCCAAAATTCCATTTTGCCAGCAAACAGTCTGAGCTGTCAACATCCCCTTCACAGCAGCACCAGCACAGGGGTGAGGTCAGGAACTGCAGGACGCTCACAGGGATGGGAAACTTCTGCTCTGGAGCCAGGCTGGAGAGGAGAAGGCTCCAGGGAGAGCTCAGAGCCCCTGGCAGGGCCTGCAGGGGCTCCAGGAGAGCTGCAGAGGGACTGGGGACAAGGCCTGCAGGGACAGCACCCAGGGAATGGCTGCCAGTGCCAGAGGGCAGGGCTGGGTGGGATCTTGGCAATGAGGAATTGTTCCCTGGCAGGGTGGGCAGGCCCTGGCACAGGGTGCCCAGAGCAGCTGGGGCTGCCCCTGCATCCCTGGCAGTGCCCAAGGCCAGGCTGGGCACTGGGGACAGTGGGAGGTGTCCCTGCCATGGCAGGGGTGGCACTGGGTGGGCTGTGGGGTCACTTCCAACCCAAAGCTCTTGATGATGATGAATAAATGACATGGCCTCACTTCATTCTTATTCTGATCAACATTTGTGTTTTGTACCAATCTCACATTTTAGCCCCTTTCTGACATTTCTTTGGTATCAGCTGACCACACACAGCCCCACCAGAGATTCAGCTGGGCTTGTGTTGATGGATTTGAAAGAGATTTCATTCCCAGGAAGGGAGGGAGAAGTGTCTCTGCAGCAAAACTTTCTCACCAGTAAAACCCAAACTTTCATACCTCACCTGCTCTGCAAGAGAAAAAAATGGGTCCTAAGGAGTTAAAGGAGTTAAGGAGACCAGCTCTGACACAGAGTGTGGTGTGGGATACTCTGATGCATTCCACTGAGATATTTGTCCTCTTTGTTGTTTTAGTATCAGCCACTGAACTCCTCTGCTTCTGTACTTTGGGATTTCACCCTCCTGGGAAGGTCCAGGGCACCTCCTTGTAACCCACCATGAACGGTGTGAGCCTGAGGGCGGTCACACCTTCATTGGGAGAGTTTGCTGCACCTGGGAATTGGGCATGGACTGATGTTCTGACCTGTCTGAATCCTCTGTTTACATCAGGCCCCAGCAGCCAGAGCAGCCCTTGGCTCTGGGTGAGCAGGTTCCATGCATTAACCCCAGCCTGAGAGCACAGCAGGCCATCGGCGAGGCCAGCATGGACTGGATATTTGACATGGGACACCATGAAGGGATACAGGGCTTTGCACACCATGAGAAACCTCCCAAAATGCATCTTTGAGTTTCCCCAGACCTGCAGTGAGTGTCCCAGGTCTGGGGCTACCTGTGAAGGCCAAGGTGCCCTGGCAGGGGGTGATGGCTTGGTGTGGAGCTCACCTGCTCTAAGGTGAGCTGAGATGCTCTGTCAGTTCAAACAAGGAAACTTCAAACCAAATCCCAGCCCCAAACCCCCGTCCCAGATCCCAAACACTTTGTCCCTGGTTTCCCTGGGGGGTGGGACCATGGGAAGTGTTTACATCTTTTTAGGCCATGCAGAGATAAACCCTCAGCTCTTGCCCTGGGCAGCTGTTCCAGGGCTGGACAATCCTTTCCATGGGCAAATTGCCATGCTGGTGTCCAAGGCTTGTGCAGAGCCACAAGGTGCCCTGAGAGGCACAGCTGGTCTGTGACACCAGCCCCAAACCAGCTCTCCATGAGCAGCGTGGGTTCTGAGATCACTCAGCATCACAGTGCCCATGTACTGATCATAAATTCCCCCGGATCTTTCTCCCGTCCCTTCTGGAAGCAGAATCATCTGATAATGGGTTGCCAGATTGGATTTTGACCAGTTTGATGACATGCCAGTGATTTATTTTGGAGAAATCATTGCAGAATTGCAGCATAATGTTGTTACTGCCTCTCCTCACAGCTCTGCCCTCATTTCCTTGCGTTGTTAGAGAAACGCCTGCTGCAATATTTTCCAAAAATCCCATTAAAACAGAGTGATAAAGGAGAATGGACACACTTGGCCTTATGAGAATGAAACGACTTCAATCTGCAGAACATAAGATCTGTTGAGGAGATCAAAACACGGACTCTCCTAAACCTTTTCAGAATTATATCCCTGGAAGTGTTCCAGGCCAGGCTGGAGAGGCCTTGGAGCAACCTGGTCTGGTGGAAGGCGTCCCTGCCCATGGCAGGGGGTGGAACAGGGTGGGCTTTAAGGTCCCTCCCAACCCAAACTGGCCTGGGAATCTGTGATTCTATATTCTGGAATTTTGGTGTCTTGAAACTTTGTGAAACAGAGTGAAGAAAAATGTCAAATTCACGCAGCGCTCGTGCACCTCAACCCTGCCTCCTTGATCCAGATGTGACCAGGAAACCTGGAAACCCTGAAATGAATTCTTTCTAGGAAGGAAATCCTTCTGCAGAGCAGACCACAGCTGTCCCTGTCCCTGGCAAGCCCCTGGATCCATCTGGCCCATTTTGGGCACCTGGGAATGCTCCAGAAATTAAAGTGGGTTTGTCAGTGACACGTTTTTGTTGCTTTGGCAGAGCAGGGGTGTCTCCACAGGCAATGCTGTGTCCTCTGCCCTGCCAGCCATGCTCGTGGAGCTGTGCTGGGGATGGGAGCTGGAGGAGGACTGGGAGGAATGTTCCCCTCAGGAATGACCCTTGTTTGTCCAGGAGTCCCTGGTGTGGAGCTGGGGCTGGGCCCTGCTGTCCTTGGTACCCCCCAGCAGCAGGAGTGTCACAGCTGTGCCTGGCATCCCTTCCCCATCAGGGTAAATTTCTTGCATTCCAGGTGTTATTCAGCATGGGAGAATCCCAGAATATCCTGAGTGGAAAGGGACCCATAGGGGTCATTGATCCAGAGCCCAGCAAGCCCAGCCTGGGCATCCCTGGCAGCGCTGGCCAAAGGCTCCTGGAGCTGTGGCAGCCTCGGGGCCGTGCCCATTCCCTGGGCAGCCTGGGCAGTGCCAGCACCCTCTGGGCAAGGACCTTGCCCTGCTCTGCAGCCTGAGCTGGCCTGGCCCAGCCCCAGGCGCTCCCTGGTGCTGTCCCTGTCCCAGAGCAGAGCTCGGAGCTGTCCCTGCGCTGCCCCTCGGGAGGAGCTGCAGCCCCGGGGAGCTCTGAGCTCAGGCTGCTCCAGCCTGGGCTGCCCAGGCCACCTCGGGGGCCCCTCCTGACCCTTCCCCAGCCTCGTGTCCCTCCTCTGCACACTGTCCAAGAGCTTTGGATCCCTTCCATGTACAGCTCTCAGCCTGGCAGGGGTTTGGGCTCTGTTTTCAGCCAGGGACACCAGGCCGTGCCTCTGAACCTCTCTGCCCTCAATGTGGGCAAGCAGAGCCTGCTGTTTGCAGATGTCTCTGGACTGTTTGATTTTCCATCCCGTGCACTGAAAGTGGAGTCTGCTGCCTGTGCAGCCCCACTCCCTGTGCCCTCCTGAGCCCCTGCAGGTTATCTCCCTGATGGACCCAGCCAGGCATTAACTGTGTCAATGTTTGCCCCTGCAAGAAGAGCTCGTTCACTGGGCAGGAGGGCTGTGGGGCCATGGCATCCTGCTCATGGCAGCACAGGGAATTGGCTGATTCCCCTTGGCTTTACCTGGGGTTTGTGCTGATTCCAGTTAAAGTCACCATTTCCCTCCTGGGGCTGCCCCCGTGCCCTCACCTCTGCAGGAGCTGCAGGTGTGAAAAGGAGTGGGAGCATCTCCCTCTGCTATTCCACCCATGGGCAGTGTAAAGGTCATAAAACATTCATAAGATGATGAATCCCAGAATCCCCAAATCCCTGGGGCTGGCCCAGCCCTGCCAGCCCATGCAGTGCCAGCTGTGCCCCATGGGCACCTTGTCCCCAGCCCAGAGCACTCAGTGCCACCTGCAGGGGACACCTGCAGGGCTGGGCACTGCAAAGCTCCCTGGGCAGCCCCTGCCAAGGCCTGAGCTCCCTTTCCATGGGCAAATTGCTGCTGCTGTCCAAGCTGAGCCTGCCCTGGCCCAGCCTGAGGCCGATCCTCTTGTCCTCCCATGTGAAAACCTTTACAAGACCCCATCCCTGGCGGTGCCCAAGGGAGGCCTGGACCTGGCACTCGGTGCCCTGGGCTGGGGACAAGGTGGGGTTTGGGCACAGGTTGGACTCAGTGGTCTTGGACACTTCTCCAGTCTCAGTGATCCCAGGATTCTGTGAATTTCCTGGTGTCCACGGAGGGCAGTGCCCCAGCACAGATGGATTTACAGAGGTGGCATTTAGGGCCAGAGGCTGCATTTTCTACAGACACCTCACCTGAGACAAACCCATTTGCTCTCCCTGGCCTGGTTCAGGCACAGAAATAGAGGTTAAATTCAGTTTCCACCCCACAGCTGCGGGGGCAAAGATAAACTTATTGCCACGAGACATCTTGACACAAATGGCTCCTGGGCCACCCCAGGGGACACCTGGGGCTGTGTTTGCCTTCATGACATCCTGTTTGTTTTTATTGTGCAATATATTCTGATTTTAATTAAGCATTTGGTGTCTCACCGGTCAAGGGGAGACAGCCAGAACTTCCCCTCTGTCATTCCCTCGGAGCAATGCTGCAAGCACTCCTCTTGCAAAATTTATGACTTCCACCACAGATTTACCCTCCCAATAAAAATTATGTGTATTGCCAGCGCCGTGGCTGCAGCAGTGCCAGCCATAAATCACCGGGAGCCATAAACATGTCACCAAAAAACTATCAGGAGAAAATCCTGCCTGCTGGGAGAGCAGCATAAATGGAAATGCTCATTTGCTGCACACACTCCTCCCGCTGTTTGCGCACGGGAGCGTGGCTCAGGCTCGGCTGAGTGGGCAGGGTCGGCGTTAAAAGGGCTGCCCGGGGGACAGGGACAGGGACAGGGACACGGACACGGGCACGGACATGGGCACAGGATCTCCCTCTGCTCCTTGACACGGCTGAGCCTGCGCTGGCCCGAGAGAATCCCAGCACCTCTGGTAAGTGCAGGCACCTCCCTGAGCCCCTCTGGTGGCACAGTGACACGGGTGGCAGCTGTGCCCCTGAGCCCCATCCATGGCACAGTGACACGGGTGGCAGCTGTGCCCCAGTGCTGTTCTGTGAGCCCCTTGGGTGGCACACTGACACCACTGGTCCCCATGTCCCCAGTGTCACTCGGGTGGTCCCCATGTCCCCAGTGCCACTCTGGTGGTCCCCATGTCCCCAGTGTCACTCGGGTGGTCCCCGTGTCCCCAGTGTCACTCTGGTGGTCCCCATGTCCCCAGTGTCACTCGCTGGTCCCCGTGTCCCCAGTGCCACTCGCTGGTCCCCGTGTCCCCAGCGTCACTCTGGTGGTGCCCATGTCCCCAGTGCCACTCTGGTGGTGCCCGTGTCCCCAGTGCCACTCTGGTGGTGCCCATGTCCCCAGCGTCACTCTGGTGGTCCCCATGTCCCCAGTGTCACTCTGGTGGTGCCCATGTCCCCAGTGTCACTCGGGTGGTCCCCGTGTCCCCAGCGTCACTCTGGTGGTCCCCGTGTCCCCAGTGCCACTCTGGTGGTGCCCATGTCCCCAGTGCCACTCTGGTGGTCCCCATGTCCCCAGCGTCACTCTGGTGGTCCCCGTGTCCCCAGTGCCACTCTGGTGGTGCCCATGTCCCCAGTGCCACTCTGGTGGTCCCCGTGTCCCCAGCGTCACTCTGGTGGTGCCCATGTCCCCAGTGCCACTCTGGTGGTGCCCGTGTCCCCAGTGCCACTCTGGTGGTGCCCATGTCCCCAGTGCCACTCTGGTGGTGCCCATGTCCCCAGCGTCACTCTGGTGGTGCCCATGTCCCCAGTGCCACTCACTGGTCCCCATGTCCCCAGCGTCACTCTGGTGGTCCCCATGTCCCCAGTGCCACTCGCTGGTCCCCGTGTCCCCAGTGTCACTCGCTGGTCCTCGTGTCCCCAGTGCCACTCGCTGGTCCCCATGTCCCCAGTGTCACTCGCTGGTCCCCGTGTCCCCAGTGCCACTCTGGTGGTGCCCATGTCCCCAGTGTCACTCGCTGGTCCCCGTGTCCCCAGTGTCACTCAGGTGGTTCCCATGTCCCCAGTGTCACTCGCTGGTCCCCGTGTCCCCAGTGTCACTCGCTGGTCCCCGAGGTGGCCGTGGGTGGGGTGTGTGGAGGGAGGGGCTGTTGCCATCTCCTGTGGAGCCGTGCTGGTGTCCATGGGCTGTGTCCTGGTGTCAGCTCCAGCTGCTCTCCCACTCCTGGGGCCATCTCAGCTGTGGGAATGGCCCCATCCATGGTCCCTGTCCCGCCTCCAGTGTCACCAGGCAATGGGGCTCTCCGGGAGCTGCATCCCCAGGGTCCCCCTGCTGATGGTTTTTGGTTTTTGCTGATTGGGCCCCCCAGTCTGTTGGTTTTTGGTTTTCCAAAACTCCAGCCCTGATCCTGCTCCCCTGGCTGAGCCTCGCTTGGCTGCCTGGGCTGTGCGAACAGCAAGGTCTCCTCTGTGGGGAGCAGCAGAGCTCTGAGCCCCAGCCAGCCCCAGCTCCCAGGGCCCTGCTCCTGCCCTCACTGACATAAAACACCAGCATTTCGTGTTCCTGGGGAACATCAGAGACAGGCAAAAATCAGGAGGTGGCTTTAGAGGCATGAGAAGGGACACCACGCCCTCCATGGGGGCTCTGGCCTCTCCTCCCAGGCAGCCTGGGCCCATTCAGGGGAGCAGGAGCCCCTCAGCACCGGGCAGGGACCCCCTGTCCGTGGTGGATGGCTCAGCAGCCACCTGCCAGGGCTGACACCAGCCCTGAGCTCAGCAGCCTCCAGGAAGGGGAGCATGGCTGCTCCCCAGGGCTGGGCTGCACAGGGAAGGTCAGTGGCCATGCCATGACTGCCAGCCAGGAGATCTTTTCTGGTTCTGTGGCTCTGTGATGGTGTGACAGACACGTGCCTGCTGTGGGCTGAGCTGTGTGTTACCTGCACACACAGAAATGCACATCAACAGGAACAAGCCTGCCTGGTTGTTTATGTATTTCACACGTTGTATGTGTGTGTATTTATACAAATCCCTTCCAGACACACACATGGGACATGGAGGGGTAAAACCATCTGGGAGTGAAATCTGTAACATGTTAGGGCACAAAACAATCCCCAGCAGTGCAGGGGGAAGCAGAGTGAATAAATCCTGTTTCTGAGTGACTGCTACACTGTGGTGGGAGTTGGACAAAGTCAGGTTTGAGGGAAGGTTTTCTTATAAGTGAAGCATCTCCTACAGGCCCAGGGAGCTCTCAGCAGTCCCTTCTTTCCTTGGTGCTCCAAGGGTCTCTTTTTCCACCTCCATATTCCTGAGGAACTGTTGAATCTCAGTGTCTTTGAGAGTTCTGGATGCCTGCCAGAAGCTGTGCTCGGGGTCACAGGCCTGCACACACTCAGATTTTTTAAGTTTTTAACCCAGGCCCCAGTTGCAGGAGTCAGCTGAGTTAATTCAGTGCTCAGATCACAGGACTGTGGAATGGTCTGGATAGAAAGGGACCCCAAATCCCGCCCAGTGCCACCCCTGCCATGGCAGGGACACCTCCCACTGTCCCCAGTGCCCAGCCTGGCCTTGGGCACTGCCAGGGATGCAGGGGCAGCCCCAGCTGCTCTGGGCACCCTGTGCCAGGGCCTGCCCACCCTCCAGATGCTGCTGCATTGGCAGAAAGGGGCAGCTCTTGCCTTTGGGGAGCTCTGAGCCAGCAGTGAGGAGCAGATACCTGTGGGCAGTTTGCTGTGGTGCCTCCACAGGCTCCGTGGAGCCATCAGGGGATGCAGCAGCTGCCCCAAGCCCCCTGTGCTGCCCAGGCTCCCCTGAGGAAGGGCTGAGATTGTCCCTTCAGCACCTGGGGCTGCAGGGCAGGGTGGTTCTGATGCCAACACGTGGCTCTGCCCTGCCTGCAGAAAGCCAAAAGATTTGGGGTTTTCCCCAGGTCCCATCAGTTATGTGCTGCCTTTTCCCTGGAGCAGGAAGATGTCTGTCCTTGCTAAGCTTCAGGATTTATTGTCACATTAGACTCTCAAGCTGAGAATCTAATGAAGAAAATCGTATTAGGACCCTAATAAATACGTCATGGAAGAATTGTCTGTAATCAAAGATGAGCTGTGTTACAGCAAACCCTCTGGCTCACAATCCAGGCACACTGTTGTATCCTGTGGAAGGTGCAGGGGCACTGAAGTCACAAATATTTTTTTTGCTTAATTACCTCATTTCTTTGCATTAATTAGCTCATCTTGCACATTTGCTGCTCTGCCCCACCCACCCAGCGGGTCACTGTGTCACTGAGGGGCTCAGGGACCCTGCCAGCCTCTGCAGCACTGTCACAGGAAACGCAGGATGTGCCAAGGCTCGGAGGTTCATTGGATCATTCACGTTGCAGAGCATTCTGGAGACCTCTGGCCCAACATCTGCCTCATGGCTGGGACATCTCATGGCTCTGTCCAGCTGGGTCCTGAAAACTCCTGTGCATGGAGATGTGCAGCCTCTGGGCAGCCTGCTCCAGTGCTTGATGGGGAAACATTTCTCATTTCATCCAGTCTAAACCTCCCTCGTTTCAGCTCCCACCTGCTGCCTCCCATCCTTGAAGATCCCAGTCCAGCCTCCTTGATGCCTCCTTGGAGGAGGATCCCTTCAAACAAACCTTCCCTTCTCAGGGCTGAACTCGCCTCTTTCCTGGATCATTCCCGGGCATTCTCCACCCCACCTGTGTCACTGACACCTGCTGAGCTGGAGCAGACACTGCCAGATCTCTGCCAATCCCCTCTGCTCTGGATCCCTGTGTAAAACACCCCCACATTCCTCCCCTCCAGTTCATCCCCAGAGACTTTCCCAGGGTCCTCCCAGGGCTCTGAGCCTGGAACATCTTGGGCTTTGCCTTGTGCTTTGCCTTGTGCTTGCCTGTTCCCAACAGGCGTCCCAGGTGTTGGGGAAGATGAAACAGGAAAGCCTTATCAATATGATTGTCTGGCAAAAGATTGTGAGAACATGGAAACTATCAGCGAGATTGAAATGAAAGCAAGCTTTGAGATCCCTCAGTTACTGAACACCTGGAAAACAATGGTGTGGCCACTGAAGGTGATCCCCTTTTGATGGAACAACACCCTCTGCTTGCAGACAGCTCCAGGGGCCAGAGCAGACCCTACAGCTTGGCAGAGGGGCCCAAAGAGGAGTTTGTAGGGTTTAAAATGTAACACAGTGTGGGAATGTAATGATTCTTACAGGCTGTATGTAAATGCTATGGGATTTGTATCTTTTACTAGATTGGTTAGTGAGAATCAGAATATTCAACACAGAAGATGATTTATTGTATTGGAATGGGAACCTTGCCCTCTTACCCCTTTTACTCTCTTATGCTCTTACTCTCTCACCCTCTCATCCTCTCTCCCCTCTCTTCTCTCAGTCCTGCTCTGAGCTGTGTCTGGCAGCTCCAGCAGGGCCCTGCCCCCAGGCCCTTTGCAATAAACCCCAAGTTCCAGCCCTGGCTGCAGGGATCTCTCATCTCCATCCATCCCAACCATCCTAGCCCACAATGCTCCTACACCAGGCCCCACACAGAGCCTGTGTCCATGTGGGGTTTGTTCATTTATTCCCCTCCACCAGGCAGGAAGGCTGTGAAAAGAGCAGGGCTTGGCTGTGAGTACCTCTGAAAATCCACCTTGCCCTGGGAACCATCTTCTGAGCTGAGAGCAGGAGGGTCTGAGTGGCTGGTTCTCTGTTCTGCTGGAAATCGTGGAATCCCAGGCTGGTTCAGGCAGGGAGGGGCATTAAAGACCAACCTGTTCCACCCCTGCCACGGGCAGGGACCTTCCACTGGCCCAGCTGCTCCAATCTGGCAGTGAACACTTGCAGGGATGGGGCAGCCGCAGCTTCTCTGGGCAGCCACTGCCAGTGCCAACAAATTTTGCATTTGTTTCCAGTGTTGATTTCCTAAATAAGAAGTGTCCGGGTTAATCTTTCACAATTTTCACACCCTTTGATCTTCAGTTGGCATAAAAAAGCAGCCTTGGCTTAGCAGCTTGGCCGTGGTTGGATGAGCATGGAAAAGGCGTTTGCTCACTCCACAGAGCATCTCAAACCCGGGAATTTGGAGGTGACTCTGAAATAGTGGAATGCTTTCCTTTTCATTCTGAAGCATTGCAAGTATTTCTTTTTTCCCCCTCCTTATCAACAAAATCTATCCATCCTTTTCCTTCAGTTTGGGGTTTAATGGGTGAACAGGAGTGCAGCTGTGCTGCTGTGTGTTTGGGGTTTAATGGGTGAGCAGGAGCTGTGTGTTTGGGGTTTAATGGGTGAACAGGAGCTGTGTGTTTGGGGTTTAATGGATGAGCAGGAGTGCAGCTCTGTGTTTGGGGTTTAATGGGTGAACAGGAGTGCAGCTCTGTGTTTGGGGTTTAATGGGTGAGCAGGAGCTGTGTGTTTGGGGTTTAATGGGTGAACAGGAGCTGTGTGTTTGGGGTTTAATGGGTGAACAGGAGTGCAGCTCTGTGTTTGGGGTTTAATGGGTGAACAGGAGCTGTGTGTTTGGGGTTTAATGGATGAGCAGGAGTGCAGCTCTGTGTTTGGGGTTTAATGGGTGAACAGGAGTGCAGCTCTGTGTTTGGGGTTTAATGGATGAGCAGGAGCTGTGTGTTTGGGGTTTAATGGATGAGCAGGAGCTGTGTGTTTGGGGTTTAATGGGTGAACAGGAGTGCAGCTCTGTGTTTGGGGTTTAATGGGTGAACAGGAGTGCAGCTCTGTGTTTGGGGTTTAATGGGTGAGCAGGAGCTGTGTGTTTGGGGTTTAATGGGTGAGCAGGAGTGCAGCTCTGTGTTTGGGGTTTAATGGGTGAGCAGGAGCTCTGTGTTTGGGGTTTAATGGGTGAACAGGAGCTGTGTGTTTGGGGTTTAATGGGTGTGCAGGAGCTGTGTGTTTGGGGTTTAATGGGTGAACAGGAGCTGTGTGTTTGGGGTTTAATGGGTGAGCAGGAGCTGTGTGTTTGGGGTTTAATGGGTGAGCAGGAGTGCAGCTCTGTGTTTGGGGTTTAATGGATGAGCAGGAGCTGTGTGTTTGGGGTTTAATGGGTGAACAGGAGCTGTGTGTTTGGGGTTTAATGGGTGAACAGGAGCTGTGTGTTTGGGGTTTAATGGGTGAAGAGGAGTGCAGCTCTGTGTTTGGGGTTTAATGGGTGAACAGGAGCTGTGTGTTTGGGGTTTAATGGGTGAACAGGAGTGCAGCTCTGTGTTTGGGGTTTAATGGATGAGCAGGAGCTGTGTGTTTGGGGTTTAATGGATGAGCAGGAGCTGTGTGTTTGGGGTTTAATGGGTGAACAGGAGTGCAGCTCTGTGTTTGGGGTTTAATGGGTGAACAGGAGCTGTGTGTTTGGGGTTTAATGGATGAGCAGGAGCTGTGTGTTTGGGGTTTAATGGGTGAACAGGAGTGCAGCTCTGTGTTTGGGGTTTAATGGATGAGCAGGAGCTGTGTGTTTGGGGTTTAATGGGTGAACAGGAGTGCAGCTCTGTGTTTGGGGTTTAATGGGTGAACAGGAGCTGTGTGTTTGGGGTTTAATGGGTGAGCAGGAGCTGTGTGTTTGGGGTTTAATGGGTGAACAGGAGTGCAGCTCTGTGTTTGGGGTTTAATGGGTGAACAGGAGCTGTGTGTTTGGGGTTTAATGGGTGAGCAGGAGCTGTGTGTTTGGGGTTTAATGGGTGAGCAGGAGCTCTGTGTTTGGGGTTTAATGGATGAGCAGGAGCTGTGTGTTTGGGGTTTAATGGGTGAGCAGGAGCTCTGTGTTTGGGGTTTAATGGATGAGCAGGAGCTGTGTGTTTGGGGTTTAATGGGTGAGCAGGAGCTGTGTGTTTGGGGTTTAATGGGTGAGCAGGAGCTCTGTGTTTGGGGTTTAATGGATGAGCAGGAGCTGTGTGTTTGGGGTTTAATGGGTGAGCAGGAGCTGTGTGTTTGGGGTTTAATGGGTGAGCAGGAGCTGTGTGTTTGGGGTTTAATGGGTGAACAGGAGCTGTGTGTTTGGGGTTTAATGGGTGAGCAGGAGCTGTGTGTTTGGGGTTTAATGGGTGAACAGGAGCTGTGTGTGGCTCTGCTCCCAGCCAGCTCAGGCATCCCTGCAGAGGCTGGTGGGCAGCTGAGGGATGTGCAGCTCCTCTGCTCAGCACAGAGTCCAGCTGTGTGGGGTTTGTGTTGGTTTGTTTTAGGTCTAGGCCATGTGAGAGCTGAGCTGGGATGGAGCATGACTCACGCACCCCGTGGGAATTCAATGGCTCCTTCTATCAGCCTTCAGCTTTCCTCATGATGGGCATCCCGGGCCTCGAGGCCCTTCACCCCTGGATCTCCATCCCCTTCTGTGCCCTGTACCTCTCTGCTCTGCTGGGGAACTGCGTGATCCTGTTCATCGTCAGGAGGACCCCGAGCCTGCACGAGCCCATGTACTATTTCCTGTGCATGCTGGCCCTCACGGACCTGGGGCTGGCCCTGTGCACCCTGCCCACCACCCTGGGCCTCTTCTGGTTCGGCGTGCGCCGCATCGGCTTCGACGCCTGCCTCACGCAGATGTACTTCATCCACATCCTGTCCTTCATCGAGTCCTCCGTGCTGCTGGCCATGGCCTTCGACCGCTTCATGGCCATCTCGCACCCGCTGCGGCACCCGGCCATCCTCACCAGGAGCACCGTGCTGAAGATAGGCCTGGCCATCGTGCTCAGGGGCATGCTCTCGCTGCTGCCCATCCCCTTCCTGCTCAAGAGGCTGACCTACTGCGGCAGGACCGAGCTGTCCCACTCCTTCTGCTTCCACCCCGACATCATGAACCTGGCCTGCGCAGACATAAAGGTCAACGTCTTCTACGGCATGATCATCCTCCTGTCCACGGTGGGCACGGACTTCATCTTCATCGTGCTGTCCTACATCCTCATCCTCAGAACCGTCGTCAGCCTCACCACCAGGGAGGAGTGCCTGAAGGCTCTGAACACCTGTGTGTCCCACATCTGTGCTGTCCTCGTGTTCTTCATCCCCATGATCGGGCTGTCCATGATCCATCGCTTCGGGAAGAACGTTCCTCCCCTGGTGAACACCTTGGTGGCCTACACCTACCTCATCATCCCCCCTGCCCTCAACCCCGTCATCTACAGCATCAAATCCACCCACATCCGGGAGGCTCTGCTCAGGGCCCTGTGCAGAAAGCGGGGCTCTCACTGGTAGCTTCCTCCTCCAGAGGTTCTGCCAGAAGGTGCTGATGGACTGGGCTGTGTGTCAGAGCTCTGGGCTGTCTGTCTGTCTGTCAGACCCCTGGCACTGGGCTGTGTCAGACTCCTGGGATGGGCTGTCTGTCTGTCTGTCAGACCCCTGGGACTGGGCTGTGTGTCAGACCTCTGGGATGGGCCATCTGTCTGTCTGTCTGTCAGAGCTCTGGGGATGGGCTCTGTCAGACCCCTGGCACTGGGCTCTGTCAGACCCCTGGCACTGGTTCCTTGTTCAGAGCTCTTGGCCTGGTTTCCCAGCCAGAGCTGGTGGACTGCTCTCTTGGTGCTCCATCCATGCAGGTCACTGCCAGAGGAAAGAGCTGCAGATCCACTGGGGTGCTGTCCCCCAGCCCAGAGCTGTGAGCTTTCATGTTATGCCCTGGCATGGTGCTTTCCTCCCTTCCTGCACAGAGCATTGCTCATTAGGCCTTGTTGGGGGGCCCAGAGCACTCTCAGCCCCTCTGAAAAACGTGCTCAGCCATCATCCATGTGTTCAGAGTGCTGTGCCCATCCCCAGTGAGAAAACAGCTGCTTGTGCATCTCTTTTGGAAGCCTTTGAGTCTTACCAGTGTGCCAAGTCTAATTAATGTCCCATTCATTGTTCTGCATTGAGTGTCATGTATGTGCAGTATCTGCAATAAAATCCATCTACTCCTTGTGAAAGGTCATAAGATTTGAGGAAGCCTTTTTTTGTTTCTATAAGATGCAGAAAGATGAGGTTGGAGTTGCTTGAAATCTTCAGGGTGTGCTGCAGGTGAGCAGGACTGGATGAGCCAGGTGTGCCTCTGGATGGGCTGGGGGGTTTGCTGGGGCTGGAAGCTCTTGCAAAAAAAGAGAGGAGTTCAAAAACATTGTAGGAATGGCTAAACTTGCTGACAGTCAGGCCTACATGGTGCTGCTGCCTTCCCTCTGAGCTCTGCTGGTGCTGGCTGTGCCCCTCAGGGATGGGAGCAGATCCCCAGGGACAGCCTCAGGTGGGAGATGACAGCATGCCCAGCTCCTCCTTGCTCTGCTGGAGGCTGGGTCTGACCAGGCAGGCAGAGGTTTCATGGCTCTTCATGGTTCTCCTGGCTCCCACAGACAGAACAAAGTGTCTCAAAATCACAGAACAGAATCACAGAACCACCAGGGCTGGAAAAGTCCTCCCAGACCTGTGACTGATCCCCCACCTTGTCACTCAGACCAGAGCACTGAGAGCCACGTCCAGCTGCAAATATTTCACTCTCCAAATGGCAGAGCTGTAGTTCTGTTGGTCTCAAACCACCTTTTGGCCATTCTGGAGCACGGTGGAGAAGAAGCAGCAGCAGGCACTGTTTGCCTGGGAGGGATGAAGCTGCAAAGGCACCAGGACAGGATCCCAGCCCTGGACTGTCCTGGTTTTGCCTGGCACTGAGCACTTCACCAGCACAGATCAAACTTTCTGTTCTGCTCCACATGTGCAGTAGCTGGAGAGAAAAAAATGGAGAGAAAAAAATGATGCGGAAACAGCTCCATAAAAAAGCAGAAAGAGGGCAGGGAGGATTCCTGAGGGGAGGATTCCCAGGCCACTGCCTGCTCTGTGTTGTGCTCATTATCTCGCTGTGTCCCAGGCTCCCTGCCCAGGGTGAGACACCAACAGCCCCCAGGAGCTCAGCCTGGGGAGCAGCTCCCACTGGCACTGGGAAGGGGAGAGCTCTGCTCAAATACCTCTGACCTAAACTGGAGCTTGCACGAAAAATTTACAGAACAACAACCAGGAGAAGAGAGCTTTGCTGTGGAGAGGCCTGGCTTGCAGCATCCTCACAGGAGATTCTGAAATTGAGACTTCTAAGAAGATTCTGAGTCTGCTCCCATTCTGAAAACTTCCAGAGTTCATCCCTGGATGTCCGTGTTTCCTGGCTGCTGCTGTTCTCCAAAACAGCTCTGAAACAAAATACCTGAGGAGCCTCTGCCACAGTAAGGAAATGTTTGTGGGGGAGTTTGAGGGCAAAGTGTGGGGCATTTATCAGCACATCTGTCAGCACAGCTGGAGAGCAGGCTGGAGGGGCAATGAAAAAGGAAGAGATAAAGGTTGGAGGGGAGAGGAAGGGGAAGAAGGAGAAGGCAGAGAAGGAGAAAGAAGGAGAAGAAAGATGGGAGAGCTGGGCTGGTTCAGCCTGGACAGGAGAAGGTTCCAGGAAGAGCTCAGAGCCCCTGGCAGGGCCTGCAGGGGCTCCAGGAGAGCTGCAGAGGGACTGGGGACAAGGCCTGCAGGGACAGCACCCAGGGAATGGCTGCCAGTGCCAGAGGGCAGGGCTGGGTGGGATCTTGGCAATGAGGAATTGTTCCCTGGCAGGGTGGGCAGGCCCTGGCACAGGGTGCCCAGAGCAGCTGGGGCTGCCCCTGCATCCCTGGCAGTGCCCAAGGCCAGGCTGGGCACTGGGGACAGTGGGAGGTGTCCCTGCCATGCCAGGGGTGGGATGGGACCAACTTTAAGGTTCCTCCCAACCCAAACCATTCATTCCATGGTTCTTCAGTGAGGTGGGGATTGGTCAAAGGTTGGACTCAATGATCCTGGATTTCCAGCCTCAGTGATTCTGTGAGTAACTGCTGGGGATGCTGCTTGGGTCCCCCTAAGAAAATGAATCTGCATTTAGTAGTGTTTCAAAGACATGGATGCAGTCTCCATCTCTGCAGAAATCCAGGCCCTCACAGCACTCGCTCATCAATCCCAAATCCTGAGCCACTGATGGAAACCTGACTGCATTTATCAGTGCCAGAGAATTAGAGATGAGCTGAAGCACCAGGGGTTGTTTCAGTGCCTGTCTCACAGCCCCACTCCCTCAGGGAAATGATCAGGAGGGCGGGATTTTCCAGTGGGACTCAGGTAATTCCGTCAGGGCTGGCAGCTGAGGTGCCTCAGTACCTGCTGGTGATTTCTGAGGCTCCTTGTTCGTTCCATTTGTGTCTAAATCCAAGTGCTTGGCTGACAGCGTCATCCCTGGAATAGATTTTGGGCACAGTGACAGCAGCAGTCCTCCCACACTGTGTGTAAATCGGGTATAAAAAGCTACAATGTGAGTGCTCCTTGTTGTACATCCGAGATGGAAAAGCCCCACATCAGGAGAATAAAGCCTGATGCTATTTTAGTCCTTCAGCACAGATGTGCAGTAAAAACCCCATGTTTCACAACCCAACATTACTTATAAAATAACTCCATTAATAACCTGCCGAGCTTGCCATAAAGCCACTTTGCATTGTTGATTTGCGCAGATTGGGCACAAAGGAATAACCAGAAAGCCCAGGTTGAGCTTGACCTTGGGCTGCCCATCCAGGGCAGGAGGGATGGTGGGCTTATTTCAGCACAGGTACTGGCTTGCTGCCTGAAAATAGAAAGGTACCTAAAGCAAATCTTTTTATGTATCTTCAGGCCATCATCCTTGGAGCACAGCACTCCTGGAAGATCTACAAACACAGAATAAGGTAAAGAATCTGATTTTTTTTTTCTACAGATATTCTGGTTTTTCCATACATGTTTTTCATTGGATGAAAATCCAATTTGTATGTGAAAAACATTTGAAAGATCCATGTCTTCCTGTGCCTGTGAGCTGTTCTGGGGAGGGCTGGGTCGTGGGAGGCAGCACTGCCAGCTCCAGCCTCACTGAGCACATTTCTGACAGGCCACCACAGCACATATGGAAAAAATCAGGCAGCACTGAAGTATTACAGAAAGCACTAAAAATCTGCCGGGTTTCTTTGTTATAATTTTTAATTTTGTCCTTTAAAAAGAAAAGCAAACAAGTTCAGCTGATGGGTTTATTATTCAAAAGGTTGATTTTACGGTGGTCTGCCTTTTAGAGAATTCAGGCAATTCCTGAATTCAAATGTCAGCATTTTGTCACCGCATATGTTGTTGCACAGAGCCATAACGGGGTAAAAAACCCAGAGAGGAGCTGCTCCATCAGCGTGGCAGCTCTGAGAATCCCCGGAATGGCCCTGTGGGATCCCGAGCCATGGGAAAGGGCTCGTAAAAAATCCCCTTTGTGTTTCCCTCGCAGCAGGAAGCGCCCGGGCCTGGCATGAGTGTCCCTGGGGGCCATGCCCTTCTCCAACAGCTCTGAGCTCAGCCCGTCCTTCCTGCTGGCCGGGCTGCTGGGGCTGGAGGGAGCCCACTCCTGGCCGGCCACGGCGCTGTGCTCGGCCTACGTGCTGGCCGTGCTGGCCAACGGCGCCGTGCTGCTGGCCGTGCGCGCCGAGCCCAGCCTGCACGCGCCCATGTACCTCTTCCTGTGCATGCTGGCCGCCATCGACCTGGCGCTGGCCTCGGCCACCGTGCCGCGCACCCTCTGCCTCTACTGGCTGGGCAGCCGCCGCATCGGCTTCGGGGCCTGCCTCACGCAGATGTTCCTGATCCACGCGCTCTCGGCCGCCGAGTCCACCGTGCTGCTGGCCATGGCGGCCGACCGCTACGTGGCCATCTGCCACCCGCTGCGCCACGCCGCCGTGCTCGGCGGCCGCGCCACGGCCAAGGTGGGCCTGCTGGCCCTGGCCCGCGGCGTGCTCTTCTTCCTGCCGCTGCCCCTGCTGCTCCTGCCGCTGCCCTTCTGCGGGCCGCGCCGCCTGTCCCACTCCTTCTGCCTGCACCAGGACGTGATGAACCTGGCCTGCGCCAACACCACCCCCAGCGTGGTGTACGGGCTCACCGCCATCCTGCTGGTCATGGGGCTGGACGCCGTGCTCATCTGCCTCTCCTACCTGCTCATCCTCAGGGCCGTGCTGCGCCTGGCGGCCTGGAGGGAGCGCCTCAAGGTGTTCAGCACCTGCGTCGCCCACATCTGCGTGGTGCTGGCCTTCTACGTGCCCCTGATCGGGCTCTCCGTGGTGCACAGGTTCGGCAAGGACCTGGCTCCGCTGGTCCACATCATCATGGGCAACGTCTACATCCTGGTGCCCGCTGTGCTCAACCCCATCATCTATGGGGTGAGGACCAAGCAGATCCAGAGGACGATCCTGAGCTTGATCCGCGTCACTGACAGAGCTCCCCAGTGACCCGAGCCCAGGCGCTGCCCCGTGCCCTCACCCTGGCTCACCTCATTTTACACTCAGAGCCTTTGGTACCAGACTGTCCTCTACGTATGCTCTGAGGTGCTGCCAGCAGGCTTGTAAACTCCTCCCAAGAGTGTTTGCCCTCACCAAACTCAGAGAGAAATGGCTGCAATGATCTAAACCCAGTCCCACTCTCACCAAACTCACAGAGAAATGGCTGCAATGATCTAAACCCAATCCTACTCTCACCAAACTCAGAAAAATGGCTGCAATGATCTAAACCCAATCCTACTCTCACCAAACTCAGAGAGAAATGGCTGCAATGATCTAAACCCAATCCCACTCTCACCAAACTCAGAGAGAAATGGCTGCAATGATCTAAACCCAGTCCCACTCTCACCAAACTCACAGAGAAATGGCTGCAATGATCTAAACCCAGTCCCAATCTCACCAAACTCAGAAATGGCTGCAATGATCTAAACCCAGTCCCAATCTCACCAAACTCAGAAAAATGGCTGCAATGATCTAAACCCAATCCTACTCTCACCAAACTCACAGAGAAATGGCTGCAATGATCTAAACCCAGTCCCAATCTCACCAAACTCAGAAATGGCTTCAATGATCTAAACCCAATCTCACTCTCACCAAACTCAGAGAAATGGCTGCAATGATCTAAACCCAATCCTACTCTCACCAAACTCACAGAGAAATGACTGCAATGATCTAAATCCAAGCCCAACCTGGCAGGATCCACAAGAAGGGAAAAGTGACTCAGCAAACTTACACAGATGTCCCAACATTGCTCCTCTGGGTTCCCTTCTCACCTCTAACTGTGGCAGAGCAGAGGAAATGCTGGATGGTTTGGGATGATTTAGTTAATTCCTTGTTTTCACATGGGGCACAGTCACATTCCAGAAGTTTTGCCAGAAAGTTTGCATATAGCATCATTCTTTAAGTAAAATAATTCCAGGACACCTGTCCAAAGTGACATTACAGATGCAGAAATGCATTTCAGAGAAAGAACATCCACCTCTGTGGTCTTGTTCTGACCTGCTGGGTGGGGCAGGTCTTGACAGAAAGTCTTGACCTTCTGTCAAGACCCCTCAACCTCCTCATAGCAGATGCTGTGGAAAAGCTTCAGACTCAGAGTTACTGGTAGAACTTGTAAAACTAATTTAAATTAGTAATTGTATTCAATAAGATGAAAACTTCTCAAGGGAAAAAAATAAGCAAGCTGTAAATGTCAGTGATGATTCCAAGCTGAAGGAAGTCTCATTGCCAAGCCAAAGGTGTTCCACACTGGGAACTCCTAAAACATCCTGTCACTAGCACCACTGAGCAGAGTGTGGCACCATCCTCTGGCACTTGGAGAGGAGTGGATGGATTGATGGGAGCCCTCTCAGTGCTCTCATTACCATGAACTGTGGTTTCACACTCGAGGTGAAATCAGGGATGTTCCCACTGGGGCAGACGCAGAGATCCCTCAGGGAGGGGCTGCAGGGCTGGGCTCCCCTTTGGTCACCGTGGGTTTGGCTGTCCCAGGGGTGGCACAAGGCCCTGCCCAGACCTTTCTGGGGAGCTGCACAGCCCTGGTTTGACCTGCACTCCATCAAACCCCAGTGTCTCCATTAGCATCCCAGAATCCCCAATCCCTGGGGCTGGCCCAGCCCTGCCAGCCCATGCAGTGCCAGCTGTGCCCCATGGGCACCTTGTCCCCAGCCCAGAGCACTCAGTGCCACCTGCAGGGGACACCTGCAGGGCTGGGCACTGCAAAGCTCCCTGGGCAGCCCCTGCCAAGGCCTGAGCTCCCTTTCCATGGGCAAATTGCTGCTGCTGTCCAAGCTGAGCCTGCCCTGGCCCAGCCTGAGGCCGTTCCCTCTGCTCCTGTCCCTGTTCCCTGGGAGCAGAGCCCGACCCCCCTGGCTGTGCCCTCCTGGCAGGGACTTGTGCAGAGCCACAAGGGCCCCTGAGCCTCCTTTGCTCCAGCCCCAGCCCCTGCCCAGCTCCCTCAGGGATTCTGCAGCCCCTGCCCAGCTCCCTCAGGGATTCTCCAGCCCCTGCCCAGCTCCCTCAGCCATTCCCCATGGTCTGGCTCTCCAGGACAGAGGCCAGCTCCCAGAGCTCAGAGTCCTTGTCCATCTCTAGATGGGAGATGTCACCAAAGGCTCTGCCAGGCCCCCAGTGCTGCAGTGTTTGGTGCAGTTTGGTGCAGTTTCTTCCCAGTTCCAATGAATGCTGAGAGTAAAAGAAGCCTCATTTTTGTAGTCTGTGCTGGTACAGCTTCAGTCTTGGAATAACCTTTTCTGCTAAATCCAACCCCAATTTATTTCAAAATAAATTCTTTCATTTAGGTGAGCTGCAAACGGTTCTCATCTGGGACTTCAAGGCAATTCTGTCTCCTGTCATTTTTGGCATATTCTGGTTTAATAGATCTTGGAAGGGTAAAAAAATTCGTAAAAATGAAAACAATCTGTACCTGCCTAATGTGATTTGGGAAATGTGAACTAATTTTTCAGAGGCATTATGGGTCTAAACCCTTTTCAGGTGGCCATGGCACTGAGAAATGGCTCCTGCTCATTCCCCATATGTTCCTTTTTTTCCTCTTGTGCTGAGAAAAAAAATTAATAAAGAAAAATGAATGAACTACCCCGGAATGCTGTATTGTATTTTCTAGTCATTTATTTCTCAGAGAGCTAATAGAGGCTCGGAGCAGGAAGGCATGCCGGATTGATTTCTCCTGGGTGCAGATAAAACTCACTCACATCTTGTTTTCCAAAGTTCAGTCGTGGACTGTTGCTTTGCTGGGGAACAGAACGTGCTGGAACGTGGCACTTGTCTCTGCCAAAGAACACAGCAGCCACCTTGCTCCTGGAATGTCCAGTGCTGAGGGCCCAGGGCACCTCTCCTGCAGCAGAAGGAGAACCTCAGCCACACCATGGGGACACCCAGCCCACATCTCCTCTGTGAGCAGGGCCAGAGCCAGAGCTGGGGCTGGCCCAGCTCAGCTGGGAAGGGTTGGGATCATTGACTGGAAAGGGAAGGGTTGGTGGGAAGGAGGGAGGAGAAAGGAGGATGGGAGAGGTGGGAAGAGGACTGGGAGTCACAGGACCCTGGAGGAGGCAATAGAGGCAACAAGGACACACACAGGGCTGTAGCAGTTGGAGATCTCCTGGTATCCTATCTTCTCCTAGAAGATCTCCTCTGACCTCCAAGTATTCCTTTCTCTCTTCTCTTCTCTTCTCTTCTCTTCTCTTCTCTTCTCTTCTCTTCTCTTCTCTTCTCTTCTCTTCTCTTCTCTTCTCTTCTCTTCTCTTCTCTTCTCTTCTCTTCTCTTCTCTTCTCTTCTCTTCTCTCCTCTCCTCTCCTCTCCTCTCCTCTCCTCTCCTCTCCTCTCCTCTCCTCTCCTCTCCTCTCCTCTCCTCTCCTCTCCTCTCCTCTCCTCTCCTCTCTCCTCAGCCCAGGGGGTGCAGGATGACACCCAGCACCAAGTGAACTGAACAAGCACGGTTCAGGTTCCCAAATCTGCCTCCTTGCATCATCATCCTCCATCTGTGCCAAGGGTCTGGTGCTCCTGACTTCCCTCTCCACGCCTGGATTAGAGCTGGGGATGAGAAGCAGCCGGGCAGGGGTAGATTGCTGCTGTTTGGAAAGGATCATTAGTACATACTGCAACAGCCTTAATTGCAAACCCAGCAATTAAACCCACGATTAACCTTGAACCGCCCAGAGAAGGGCAATGGAGCTGGGGAAGGGTAGGGTGGGGATCAGGCTCTGCTCCCAGGGAACAGGGACAGGAGCAGAGGGAACGGCCTCAGGCTGGGCCAGGGCAGGCTCAGCTTGGACAGCAGCAGCAATTTGCCCATGGAAAGGGAGCTCAGGCCTTGGCAGGGGCTGCCCAGGGAGCTTTGCAGTGCCCAGCCCTGCAGGTGTCCCCTGCAGGTGGCACTGAGTGCTCTGGGCTGGGGACAAGGTGCCCATGGGCACAGCTGGCACTGCATGGGCTGGCAGGGCTGGGCCAGCCCCGGGGATTTGGGGGTTCTGGTCTAGTGGAGGGTGTCCCTGCCCATGGCAGGGGGTTGGAACTTGAGGATCCATCAGGTTCCTCCCAGCACAAGCCCTTCTATAACTCTATGATGGCTCTTGGATCTCCTCCAAATCAAACACTGGAACAAACCAGGTACAGAACAGCAAAGCTCAGCCCTGTTTGCGAGGTTATCAGCACTGAGTGGGTTAAAAACTGCCACCTTCTCTGGCTTCTGTCTCTAATTAGCCTGAAGTAGCGGGGGAGATGCAGAACTCCCTGCTGGGATTGACGTGTCAGGCAGAAAAACATCTCAGGTCTCTGCAGAGCAGAGTCCCCTGGAGACCCAGGGAGTGCTCAGGGCTGGGGCAGCAATCCTGCTCTGCAGGAAGGGCTCTGGGCCATGGGGCAGCCCCACTCCTGCCTTTTCCTGGGAGCTGTGTCCCCTGTGCTCCCACAGATGGGTGAACTCTTAGGTAGAGCACCATCAGCAGAGGCAGCTGCCTGGGAGGAGCAGAGAAGAAAATGGCCAGGATTCCTGGGATGTTTAAATCCACATGGGAAAAAATGGGGAACGTCCCCAGAGTGCAGGTGGCCCCATGCAAAGCACCTGTGAGGGTTCCAGCTCCAGCTGGGACTGGTGGCCGTGCTGGGATGGTCACAGGGTGACAGGGGTGACATCTGTGGGGATGCAGCAGGACCAGAGCCCAGCCCGGCTGCATCAGACCCTGGGGAGATCCACGAGACCAGAACCCCAGATCCCTGGTGCTGGCCCAGCCCTGCCAGCCCATGCAGTGCCAGCTGTGCCCCATGGGCACCTTGTCCCCAGCCCAGAGCACTCAGTGCCACCTGCAGGGGACACCTGCAGGGCTGGGCACTGCAAAGCCTGGCTCTGTCCTGGGACACTGCCCATCCCTCTGCTGCCTGCAGGTCTCCATCAGCTGCAGGAAGGTTCCGTGTGATGGTGCTCACAGGGGTCCCAGGATGAGGGGAGAGATGAGGATCTGACTCCATGTTTCAGGAAGCCTTGATTTATTATTTTATGATATATATTATATTAAAACTGTACTAAAAGAATAGAAGAAAGGATTTCATCAGAAGGCTGGCTAAGAATAGAAAAGGAAGAATGATAACAAAGGTTTGTGGCTCGGACAGAGAGTCTGAGCCAGCTGGGCTGTGATTGGCCATTAATTAGGAACAACCACATGAGACCAATCCCAGATGCACCTGTTGCATTCCACAGCAGCAGATAACCATTGTTTGCATTTTGTTCCTGAGGCCTCTCAGCTTCTCAGGAGGAAAAATCCTAAGGAAAGGATTTTCCATAAAACGTGTCTGTGACAGTTCCAAAGCTCCAGTCAGGCTGGGGACATCAGCCTGGTGGGCACTGCAGGGCTCCTGAAGGCATCCTTGCTGCTGGCATGAGGGGGAATTGAGCAGTGTGCAGGGTGTGAGCGAGTCCCTGTCCTTTGGCACCACTGCAGCGCGGGCCAGGGGGCTGCCAAATGCTCTGACACTGGCCCTGTTGGCCTGAAATCCATTGCTTCTTGACCAAGACAAGCTCTTGGCAGCTCATTTTACACTGAGGAGCAGCACAGTGCTGTCCTGCCTGCCCAGCTGGGTAAATGGGTGTGAAACCTTCTCCTCCAGCATGCAGGAGTCACTCCTGGGCAGCACAGGGAGCTGCCAGAGCTCACCCTCCAGGAGAGGGTGATGTGGTTATTGCTGGCTTCATTCCTGCTGGAAAACTCCAGTTTGTACAGCTGAGCCCAAAACCTGCCACCCCTGGGCTGGCAGCTGTTCCCAGAGCTGCTTTTTGGCTGGCAGCTGTTCCCAGAGCTGCTTTTTGGCTGGCAGATGTCCCCAGAGCTGCTTTTTGGCACCCACAAGCTCAGGGCTGGTGACAAGGATGCCTCTCCCCACTAACCACACCTCAGGAAGGTTTACTCCAGACCAGCTCTGCTCTGGCCTCCTGGGCTGGTCACCCTTGGACACTGGACAGTAGCAAGGGTGCATCTCGGGCAGTCCTGCTGCTCAGTTCATCCAGGAGGAATCCAGTGGGCTCCAGGAGAGCCCCCAGGAGGGGCAGGACACCTCAGGGGGAGCTGCCAGGACCCTCATTTCACAGGCAAGCAGGGGCCAAAGGCTGTGGGGGAAATCTCAGCTTCCAGACCCCCCTCTGCCCCTGGCCGGGTCAGCTCCAGAGTGCTGGATGCTCTTTTTCTTCCCACAGGACAGAAAGGCCCCAGCACAGGCAGCAGCCAAGCAGGGTTCATGTCTCTGAGCAGCCAAGCAGGGTTCATGTCTCTGAGCATGCACCCCCTCCTGCCCCTCTGCACCTGTTCCTGCCCCATCTGTCCCTCTGCACCCCCTCCTGCCCTCTGCACCCCCTCCTGCCCCTCTGCACCTCCTCCTGCCCCTCTGCACCTGTTCCTGCCCCTCTGCACCCCTCTGCACCCCCTCCTGCCCCTCTGCACCTCCTCCTGCCCCTCTGCACCTGTTCCTGCCCCTCTGCACCCCCTCCTGCCCCTCTGCACCTCCTCCTGCCCCTCTGCACCTGTTCCTGCCCCTCTGCACCCCCTCCTGCCCCTCTGCACCTGTTCCTGCCCCTCTGCACCCCCTCCTGCCCCTCTGCACCTGTTCCTGCCCCTCTGCACCTGTTCCTGCCCCTCTGCACCTGTTCCTGCCCCATCTGCACCTGTTTCCCGCCCCTCTGCACCCCCTCCTGCCCCTCTGCACCTCTTCCTGCCCTATGCACCTGTTCCTGCCCCTCTGCACCCCCTCCTGCCCCTCTGCACCTGTTCCTGCCCCTCTGCACCTGTTCCTGCCCCTCTGCACCCTTCCTGCCCCATCTGTTCCTGCCCCTCTGCACCTCCTCCTGCCCCTCTGCACCTGTTCCTGCCCCATCTGCCCCTCTGCACCCCCTCCTGCCCCACTCTGAGCCCCACTGTGTGAGCAGCTCTGGGACAGGGTGCTCATCCTCTTCCAGCCCCTGACCCGGATGGGTTTGACTCGGTCACTCTAAAGGCTTTCCCCACCTTTTTTATTCTGTATGTGCCTCAAACTGTGCTCAGTTTCCTGCAGCTGTGTGGAAACTCAACGAGGGATGGCACTGTGAGTGTTCAGGGAGGAATCTCCCTCCCTACCCCGAGTTTCAGAGATCCATCCATGCAGAAATCACTCGATTCTCTGCTCTGTCACCACTGCCCAGGAGGTTTCATCAATGGTGGGATGAAAGTTGGCATAAAAGCATTCAATCTGCACCTCTGGGAATGCAGAGTTCGCCCCTCACAGGGTGAACTCCTCACTGCTAAAATCCTTTCACAATTAAAAAAACCAAACCCTCTCCTGACGAATTATTGTCACTGTAAGGCTGAGTAGTTGTGAAAGACCTTCCTGGAGCAGATTTCATCTCACGCAGAGCGTTCTGCACTGTGTGGTGGCATTCAAAAGCCCCAGAAGAAGGGGCACTCACACCTCTCCTTCCTGTCCCCACAGAGGCTCTGCCAGGAACGTTTCCTCCTGCCTGAACTCCCCTAAATAAACCAGCACCACCTTCCCACCCTGCTTTGGGATCGTTCCCAGGCCTGTTCAGCTCCTGGTGCCAGCCCAAGGCAGCCCCACAGCAGCTCCAGCTGGACACTGGGGTTCACTCAGGAGCTGTTTGCATCATCCCTCTGGCACAGCAGATCAGCCAAAAAAATAAAAAAAATTAAAAAAAATTTAAAAAGAAGAAGAAGAAGAAGAGGAAGAAGAGGAAGAAGCAGCAGAGAATGAGCCTGGGATTCCTGGGGGACCCTGTGGAGGGGGAAGCAGAGGCATTCCCTGGCAGCCTGGAGGGAAGATGCTCAGGCACAGGCAGCTCCCGTTTGAGTTTGGCTATAGAATATCTATTTCAATATTTGTATTTAAGGCAGGCTATCTGGCTTTTCCGTGCTGCTTTTCAGCTGCCAGCCCTGGACAAACACCAGCTCCCCCTGGCAGTGCTGCTGTGGGGACAGTGGGGATCAGTGTCACAGGGAGGGTGGCCCTGTCACCCAGAGCTGCTGCCCTCAGACCCTTTTTCCCTGTCAGGGAGAGCTGTGCACCCCATCAATCCAGCCAGGGCACGGCAGGGGTGGCACACACTGCCCGTGGCAGTGCCAGATGTGCCAGATGTGCCAGATGTGCCACGGTGTCATCACTGGGGCCTGACAACCACCTGAGGCTGCTTCCCTCAGATCAGGGACCTGCAGCAGGGGCCAGACACCCCTGAGGAAGGACAGTCCTTGCCCATTGTCCAGCCTGCCCAGGTGGGTAAATGGGGCAGAATCTCTCGGGGTCTCTGCTGCTCACAGTGACCCCGGGATGTGTCACAAAGTCTCTGTTCCCAGCCCGGCAGCCAAAGAAGCAGCCAGGGCTCTTCAGTTCTCATTCTCAAGGTTGTTCATTGTTCCTTATCTATAAAATTATTTCTCCTGACCTGCAGAGGTCTGTTCAGCAGGACAGACAGAGGCACTCTGCCCGCCCTCAGAGGCAGTGTTGTATTTTATACTAAAAACTACCTGTACAATGTTTACAATTCCTTCCCAATACCTATCACCTGTGTTAGACAGTGAGCTTCTACTCTGAACCAATCCCAAAGGGCCACCATCACAGCAGAAGATGGGGGCCAAGAAGAAGAAGAAGAAGGAGGAGAAAGGCTGGACACACCCAGATCCCTCCATGTTGCCCCCCTGAACCCCCATTCTAAATCCCCAAAAATCTATTTTTCACCCTGTGACAAACTAATTATTATTCTACTTGGACTGTTGTGGCTTGCAGATCCTCATATTAGGTTGGTAATTTTTTCCATGAGTCATAATCAAGTCCCAGGGGTCTGGGGCTCTGTGCCAGGGTCTCTGAGCCCCCTGGCAGGGGTCAGGGCAGTCCAGGACAGCCAGAGGGATGTCCTGAATTCCAGCAGAAACCTTCTCCTCCAGCGTGCAGGAGTCACTCCCTGAGCACAGGGAGCTGCCAGAGCTCTCCCCTCCAGGAGAGGGTGGTGTGGTTATTGCTGACTTCATTCCTGCTGGAAAGCAGCACTCCAGCTTGTGCAGCTGAGCCCAATCTGCCACCCCTGGGCTGGCAGCTGTCCCCAGAGCTGCTTTTTGGCACCCACAGGCTGCTGGGTGCTTGGCAAAGCCTGGCTGCCCTGCCTGGGCTCTCAGCTGTGCTCAGCCCTGAGAGGCACAAACTGCCTGGCACAGAGGCACTTCCCCCAGCCTCTGCTGCCAAGGGTATCTTTGGGGAAGGAAAAGATCCTCGTGGGGCTTTTTCACAGAAAGGAGGAAAACAGAGGTGCAAATGATTTTAAATAATAATAATAATAATAATAATAATAATAATAGTAGTGACAAAAATAGATCTGAAGTGAGGACGAGGCTCCCTGCCAGCAGAGAAGTTGTGCTCTGCAGCACCCACCCAGAAGGGGTCCAGGAATCTCCTCCATAAAGCACTGACCCCACACTCAGGTCCCCAGGGCAGGGACATCTCCAGGCAATGTCTGAGCCAGGTCCTGGCGTGCACAGGGTTCTCCTCTGGGCCTGGGAGGCCAGAGCAAGGAGCAGGGGGCTCCCAGCATGTTGGAACCCAGGACATTGCTCTGGGTGCCCTGGATGGCTCCAGACCCTGGCAGGGGGCTCAGAGACCATGGCACGGAGTCACAGACACCTGTGCCTTTGATTTTAACCCATGGAAACAATTACCAACTGTGTGTGAGGAGTTACAAGCCACAAGGGTTTGAGTATAATGACAGTGAATTTATCACAGGGTGAAAAAGTAGAATTTTGGGGTTTAGAATGGGGGTTCAAGAGGCAAGGTGGAGGAATCTGGGCGTGTCCTGACCTTCTTCTCCTTCCTATTGTCCTCCATCTTCTGCTGGGATGGTGGCACTTCTGGACTGGTTTGGAGTAGAGACAGCAGCCGAGGGGTGTTGGGGCTGCTCTGAGCTTGGTGCAGCAGAAGGAAGGACGTGTTCCATGTGGAGCTGAGGGTTTCACCCCCCTGTCCCAACACAGAGGGCAGCTCTGTGTCACCAGCGCAGAGCCTGGCCTGGTGTCCTGGGGCAGCTCTGGGAGCGCCCTCCACGCGCTCCCTGGTGACAGCACAGAGCAAACCGAGTCCTGCAGCAGCCCCAGCGTCCCCATTCCCCCTACAAGGGATTCTTTGGAAGCATCTGGTCGCGGGATTTGGGACATCCATGGTGTGGGGGCCCCTGCAGCTGGAGCCACTCGGGCAGGGTCCAGAGCAGGGCCCTGTCCATGGCTGGGGGGAACAGGAGGAGCTTTAGGGTCCCTCCCAGCCTGACCCATTCCATGATTTCACTGCTCCTCCTGTCCCCAGCTGCCCCCTTTGCTGTCTGCCCTCACACCCTTCAGGGGAAGGAAGGGGGAGGCTGCAGCTGTGTCCCTCTTTGGGTCTGTGCAGCACCTGGCACTGTGGGGCTGCTGCAGAAACAGCAGCAATTACCACAATTTACCTGTCATCCACACTGCCCCCGAGGGCACAGGTCTCTCTCACAGGTCTAAGGCTTTGGCAAATCCAGGATTTTTGTTTCCCTTCATTTCCAGTCCATTCACCATCCCAGTTGCTGCTGCTGCCACTGCCGTAACCTCAGCTGCTCCCAGTGCCGGGCATTTCAGTCCATATCTATTAGGAAAACAAATAACAGCAACTATAACAGAGCAACTAAATAACACAGCAAATAAATAACACAGCAACTCTGATTCTTATCAGGAATGCTGATATTGCAGCCACAGCTGCGAGGAGAATTGGGCAGCACATGCCCAAACCCAGAGCTCTCCCTGGACAGAGCCAGCCCAGAGCCCTGAGGGGATGCTGGGCTCTGGAATACAAATCACAAAAACACAGCTCAGGAGTGTGACCGTGTTCACAGGGGCCTCAGGATGAGGGAAGAGACGAGGATCTGACTCCATGTTTCAGAAGGCTTGATTGATTATTTTATGATATATGTTATATTAAAACGATACTAAAATAATAGAAGAAATTATTTCATCAGAAGGCTGGCTAAGAATAGAATAGGAAGGAATGAAGAAACAAAGGTTTGTGTCTCGGACAGAGTCTCCAAGCCAGCTGACTGTGATTGGCCATTAATTACAAACAACCACATGAGCCCAATCCCAGATGCACCTGTTGCATTCCACAGCAGCAGATAATCAATGTTTACATTTTGTTCCTGAGGCCTCTCAGCTTCTCAGGAGGAAAAATCCTAAGGAAAGGATTTTCCATAAAATGTGTCTGTGAGACAGGAGAGATGCTGAAAGGGCTCAAGCCTCCAATCCAGAACGGTGCCTTTGGGCTTGTAAGGAAAAATTGAAAGCAAGCTATAAAATGCCCCACAGGCTGACACTGAGGAGCTCCTGACCTGCCCCATGCTCTTTTTAGGGCTGCTGTGGGAGAAGTTAAACTTTTCCAGCCCCCAGCACCCAAGGAAGCCACACTCAATCAATCTCTCTGTGTGGACAGGGAGCTTGGCATTGTTTAGCTGGGGGCTGAACCCATCAGCATGCCATGAGGAATGGAACTGGTGTGGTTTCAACTGCCCCACGTCCCAGACAAAGCTCCAGACATCTGTGCCCGCCCCTCACTCCAGCAGCTCAGTAATTAGCTGGATAGGTTAAATTAGCAGCAGCTTCCCAGCGTGCTGCAACGGCCTTCAGCACGGAAATACAGATTCTGGTATTGGAATGGGAGTGTGCAAATTGAGACCAGCATGGCATCCTCATCCTCTGCAGCACCCCCAAAACAAGCAGATGATTTATTCATCCTGGGCATCACCACAGCTCTGGGCGAGGGCTGGGCCAGGTCCCATCCTGCCCCCACGGGGTGCCCAGGGCACAGACCCTGCCCAGCCTTGGGCCTGCTCAGCTGCACTGCTGCCCAGCCAGGCCGGCCAGGGGCCCTGCTCAGCCCTGCTGCCCGTGCCCGTGGGTGCCAGGCACCAGTGACAGCCGGGCAGTGCCACAGGGGGTGCCAGGCAGTGCCACAGTGAGAGCCAGGCAGTGCCACAGTGAGTGCCAGGCAGTGCCAGCAATGACAGCCAGGCAGTGCTACAGGGGG